>NW_006921680.1:3081835-3110072 GCF_000298275.1 Orycteropus afer afer | reverse complement strand
CCCAAGGAGGGGTCGCTATGAGTCGGGTCCGACTAGACGGCATTTAACAAGAACAATAACAACAATAACAATTACTTATTTAACATCTCACAATACTCATTTTCTTTCTTCTCCCTCCTCCATCCAACCCCTTTTTCATTTACCCCTCCCAAAACCAAAGTTTTACTTGATTTCTGAACAAGAGCAGCAATGGCGTCACATATCTTCACAGTCCCTAATGCTCTATTGTGACTCCTAATATCTGTGCAATAGAGGCCTCCAGAAACAGAAACTTCATTTTCAAATCTCCTGAGGCACTTGAATCCAAACAGTCTAGCATTTACATAATAATAAACTCTGTCCTCAGTGATAAGGGAAGGCTGCTAGAAAACCTTTTCTTGTGTTTAGATATGTGAACTTGACATTTATCTGAATTGTTGGCTGATAGACAGCGAAAGTGCAATTATAAGTGATGCTTCAGATCTGAAAAATAGTCCAACATCAGATGATTCACAAATGACAAAATAATAATAATAATAATAAATCAATACTAAGTCAGTGGTGAAATGAAAAATCAAGTTCCAGATCTATTTGAATTACACTCTCTGATCCATTGTAAAATGCGAATTTTCTTTCTCAAAAGGCATTTGAAAAGCGGCCCAAAACAGCAAATATCCACAATAAAGATAGTAATCAGTTATAATGCCACTCTTTTCTCAGTCCTTAGCATTTTGCCTTATAGTGTATTTAAGCAAATACTACACTATATTTAGTGTAAATATACACTAAATATACCTAAATTGGAAGGGTTTTTCATTGTTGTTTTGTTTTCATTGAGGAAGCTTATGTTACAGAGTTCATGGTTTAGCCACGATGGAGTTCCTTGTTTAGCAAACTTCTGACCCTCCAGTTAGCAGTCAAATGCCTTAGACACTATGCCACCAGAGTTCCATTAACTGTATTTATTTCCTGACCAGCCTATATTCTTACCTGTACCCACCTTACACTTCTTTGACAGTGAGAAGAATACAAAAATATCATGAACCCTGAATATACAGAAATTTTTACTAAAGGCCTTAATGCCCATTGGCTGTAGCTACTGGGAGTTAAGGAAGTGCAAGTGTCATCTCTTCTCCCCAGGTAAACCAGATGACTTCTTTTTGCATTTTATCTCAACTTGGTATCTCAAAAGCCAGAGATCCAAGGACCTTAAAAGCTTGATAGTAGTGAGCAATAAGGATTCTTTAAAATATAACTGGCCTTCTGTTGTTGTTGTTGTTGTTGTTGTTATGTGCCGTCGAGTCGGCCCCGACTCATAGCGACCCCTCCTTGGGTTTCCGAGGCAGTATCACTACGGAAGTAGGATTGCCCAACCTTCTGGGAGATGGAAAATGGAGGGGAAAAATATCAAATTATTTTGAACTCAAGGATCTATTTTATTTCAGATAGCAACTGGTGTTTTCACCCCTTTTCTGGCTCCTTGTTCTCTAGGTTTAATTTTTTTTTTTTTTTTTTGGTTCTATCCAACAGCATCTTGACAACTCCTCCCTTGAATCATTTCCTGTCATGATATTTTTAGAAACCAAAATAACAGCATTTACAAAGTAATAGCTAAATATTCCCATAGAGTGTCTTGGTAAAACAAGCATTTTTGCACAGTAGTTTTCAATGCACCATTGGCTATATATTCAGACAAACCTCTTCTGGGTGTCCACACTCTGGCTAACCAATAGGCTGATTGCAGCATTGTTCACTATTACTCTGTAATAACATCTGGCACACACAGCTGGCTACGTTCTGGCTTTCAAAGCTTTTCTCATTGAGTGTCTTGTTTTAATTTCAGAGCACACACTTTTTCAAGGGGGACGCTTTCAGCAATAAGGTGCAGCTGTGTAATTCTTTTTTAAAAATGAAGCAGGGGTGCATTGTAACCATTTTACTAAAGGCAAAGGAAATTCCTTAACTTTGCCTATAAATTGTGGGAATTGAGCAAACTGAACTTTGAAGTAGAGTTCTAAGCTAATATACAATTTTTGAAAATAAAAGTAATGGAAAATAAGTAAGCCAACTATTTCTTTTCATATGTTAAAGGGGTTTCTGTTTTAATTCAAATTTCCGGTGATGGAAGTTTCTCTCTCTCTCTGGAAAGAAAAACAAAAGAAACTTCCTCTATCCATGATTCTAAAGTTCTAAAGTGAACAGTCTCTCCCCTCCCCTAACTAGGGAGAAAAAAACAAACAAACAAATTTAGGATTATGAGACACCACAAATAGAATGCCAGTTGGACAAATTCAGTATGTTTTGAGTTCTTTGGATTTTTTGTAAAGAAGATGATTATCCATGCCTTTTCCAATAGAATTATTTACTTAGCCTCTAACATCATTAATTTTTCACCTTAAATTTAGTGCTGCATAAGCTCAGAAAGGTGCTGGGAATAATCTCCAAAGTGTGTGCAGACAGTCAGTTTTCTTAAACCATGAAGGCAAAACCCTTAAAATAGAAGCTGGCCCATCAAAGTTAAATTGAATGACTCAGTGTCTGAACCACTCAGAAGTTTTTTTTTTTTTTTTTTTCCCTAGTTAGGGGAGGGGAGAGACTGTTCACTTTAGAACTTAAAATCATGGATAGAGGAAGTTTCTTTTGTTTTTCTCTTTAGAGAGAGAGAGAGAGAGAGAGGAAAACTTCCATCACAGGAAATATGAATTAAAACAGAAACCCCTTTAAAATATGGAAAGAAATAGTTGGCTTTTTATGTTCAAAAATTGTATATTAGCTTAGAACTATACTTCAAAGGTCAGTTTGCTCAATTCCCACAATTTGTAGGCAAAGTTAAGGAATTTCCTTTGCCTTTAGTAAAATGGTTCTAAAATAGATTAGACAAACCAGTAATAACAGGAAAACAGGAGATGAGCATGTGTTTGATTTTTATTAAAAAATATAAATATTTACTGCTTTCAGTTCACAGTTAATGATGATTATTTGCCTTAGATCCTATGAAAACAGATAATGATATTAATAGATAGCAGGTATTCATTACTTACTGTTTTATCAAGTGAAAAGACTCTTTAAAATTTGTGTTAAGATTTAAAGCTTATTTTTTGAATCTAATGGTATGGTTCTCAAATCTTCCCAACCTTTCAAGAAGAAATATAGGTATGAACTTAAAGATATGGCCTGAAAAGTAACAGAATGTGGTCTGCAGGATAGGAGAATTTCACCCTTGTTTATTTAGGACAATCATTGTGTATTTTAAACCTAAAGAAGTTTTTCATTATGGCCACTTGTTCATTGAAACCTCAAGTTGCAATACTGAAGGAGTGTATGGGTAAAAAAATTGAAGGATGTAGGAAGCATCAAATGAAGATAGATGGTATACACAGAGTGACTATACAGAAAATAATTGTTTGATATTCAGTCACTTCAGGAGGTGCCCTATGCTCAAAAACCAACGGTACTGAAGGAAGGAGTCCAAGCTACACTGAAAGCACTGACAAAAAACAAGGCTCTAGGAATTAACAGAATACCAATTGAGATGTTTCAACAAACAGAAGTGGTGCTGAAAGTGCTCACCTGTCTATGGTAAGAAATTAGAAAGATAGCTACCTGGCCAACAGACTGAAAGAAATTCATAATCATGCCTATTCCAAAGGAAGTTGGTCCAGAGAATGCTGGAATTATCAAACAATATCATTAGGGTCACATGAAGCAAAGTTTTGCTGAAGTAATGAAAAATTGCTCCAACCAAATATCAACAGGAAACTGCCAGAAATTCAAGCCAGATTTAAAAAAGGGCATGGAATGAAGGTTTGCTGATGTCAAATAGACCTTGACTGAAAACAGAGAATATCAGAAAGATGTTTACTTGTGTTTTAATGACTATGCAAAAGCATTTGACTGTGTGGATCATAACAAATTATGGATAACATTGTAAAGAATGGAATTCCAGAAAACTTAATTGTGCTCATGCAGATATGTACATAGATCAAGAGGCAGTATGTCGAATAAAACAAGGGGACACTCCATGGTTTAAAATGAAATGGAGCTTGGCTGAAAATAGAGAATATTAGAAAGATGTTTAACTGCATTTTATTGTCTATGCAAAAGCATTAGACTATGTGGACAACATTGCAAAAAATGGGAATTCCAGAACACTTAACAGTGGTCATGAGGAAACTATGTAGAGACCAAGAAACAATCATACAAACAGAATGAGGGGTTATGGCATGGTTCAAAATCAGGAAATGTGTGTGTCAGGGCTGTATGTTTTCAGCTGCACTTATAAAATCTGTATGCTGAGCAAATAATCCAAGAAGCAGCACTCTATGAAGATGAAGAACACAGCATCAGTATTGGAGGAAGATACATTAGCAACCTGCAATATACGCAGATGACTGAACTTTGCCTGCTGAAAGTGAAGAAGACTTAAAGCACTTACGATGAAAATCAAGGACTACACTTTTCAGTATGAATTGCATCTCAACATAAAGAAAACATAAATGCTCCCAATGAGCACCAATAAGCAAATCATGATCAATGGAGAAAAGATTGAAGTTGTCAAGCTTTTCCTTTATCTTGGATCCACAATCAATGCCTATAAAGCAATAGGTATGAAATCAAACAACATATTGCATTGGGCAAATATGCTGCAAAAGACCTCTTTAAAGTGTTAAAAGGCAAAGATGATGAGTAAGGTGCATGTGACCTGGGCCTTGGTATTTTAAATTACCTCACATACATGCCAAAGCTGGACAACAGATAAGGAAAATTGAAGAAGAATTGATGCATTTGAATTATAGTTTTGGCATAGAATATTGAGTATACCATGGACTTCCAAAAGAACAACTAAATCTGTCTTAGAAGAAGAACAGTCAGAATATTTTAGAAGCAAAGATGGTGAGACTTCATCTTGCTTACTTTGGACATTTTTTTTCTTTTAAATGTGTGACTTAAAGTGCCCCCTTTTTTTTTTTTTTAATTGTGATTTGGATGAAAATTCACTTTCCATACAGTAGTTCACATATACTTTGTCTCATGACATTGACTACAATTTACCCCAATACAACAGTTCCCCTCCCACTTCCTCCTACCTCTTCCCTGTGTCCATCCCTCCTCACACTCCTGCCCCCTGAGCTGTCTCCTTGTGCATAAACAGCCTTTCTTTCTCCCACAATTGTTCTCTCCAAGGAGTGTATCTACCTTGGGTAAATGTTCACCTCATATGCCTGTCTTTTGTTTGGCTGGAAGCCACAGGTGTTCAATTCCAGACTTGAAGGGCAGCTAGGGGCCATCGTCTCAGTGGTTCCATCAGGCTCTGTCATACCAGCAAACCTGGTCCCTTTTTTTTTTTTCCAAATGATTTTGAGTTTTGTTTCCCATTGTTCTCCCTCTCTATCCAGGATATCCTACAGAGATCCCCCTCCAAGTGGTAGACAGTGGTAGCCGGGCACCATCTAGTTCTTCTGGTCTCATAGTCATATAGGCTGAGGATCACGTGGTGTACCAATTGCTTGGACTAATTGTTTCCATGAATCTTTGGTTTTCTTCATTCCTCTTTTCTCTAGACAAGGAGAGACCCATTGTTGCATTTAGACGGCTTCCTGCAAGCTTTTAAGATCCCAGTTGCTACTACTTTGGATATTTTATCAGGAGAGACCAATCTCTGGAGAAGGATACCATACTTGGTAATGAGAGGGTCAGCAAAAGAGAGGAAGACTCTCAACAAGAAGAAATGACACAGAGGCTGCCAACAGTGAGCTCTAGCACAGCAAGGATCATGAGAATGGTGAAGGACAGGGAAATGTTTCATTCTGTTATATGTACTGTCGCTATGAGTAAAAACCCACTCTACAGCACCTAACAAAAACAACATTCATTTAAGCACGCTATTCCTGACCATCAATAGTAAAACTCTGAGATCTTTAGAAAGTCATTCGCCAATTAGAGATAACTCATAGCAAAGTAGGTTCATCAGTACTAGAATTGGTAGAAGCACTCCCTTTAAAGCAGAAACATGACAAAGATGCTCATTTTCACAACTTCTGTTTCACGTGATAAGGAGGTCTGGTGGCGAAGTGCCTAAGGCATTTGACTGCTAAGCAGAAACTTGATAGTTCAAATCCTCCAGCCACTCTGCTGAAGGAAGACTGGGCAATCTACTTCTGTAAATTTACTGCCCTGGAAACCCAAAAGGGGTCGCTATGAGTCAGAATCTACTAGATGGCAGTGTGTATTTTTTTGTTTGTTTGTTTTTTCCTTCCACATGATAGTGGATATCTTGCCGAGCACAGTAAGATAGGAATAATAATAATAATAATAAGAGATACGTGTACTGAAAAGAAGTGACAGTGTCCTCATCTACAAATGTGTTTGTTCGAAAGGAAATCTTCAAACAACATTTGGAAAATCCAAGAGAATCTACTCGGGATCTTTAGAATTTATGGTGTTCAGCAAGGTTACTGGATACAAAATTAACAATAAAAAATCCATATAGGAAAAAACCTCAATAGTTTGATAGCACAGCCTTATAGAAATATGATTTTAAAAAGTGTATGATTCAAAATAGCAACAAAGCAAGCCAGAGAGGGGTGGGGTGGCAAAGAAAGGGGAAAAGAAGGAGAGAGAGAAACTATAAGGTAATGGGCAAAAAAATCTCACAAAAAACTTCCTTTCATCATGTGTGACACTATGAAACTTTCTTTAAAGACATAAAATAGATAGTCTAAGTAATTGGAGAAAATACCATGGATTGGAAGACACATAAAAATGTTAAATCTCTCCAGATTTATCTAGAAATTCTATGCAATTCTAATAAAAATTCCTAGAGCATTTTTGCAAAAGTGCACAAAAATACACAGCAATTCTCCTTCAAAATACAGTAGTCTTATATTTTAGAGAAACAGGTGCATGTCTGTATACAGATATTAATTACAGCTTTGCTTAGAATAGTAAAAATGAAACTAACTGTCCACTAGTCAGAGAATGGTCAGGTTAACTAACTGTGGGTTACTACTCTATGACAGTTAAAATGAAGCACTTACATCAGTCTACATGTATCAATATGAATAAATTTGAAAAACAATATTTAATGCAAAAAGAAAATTTTTAAAGGCTATGTACACATATTAAAAACAAAACAAAACAAAAAGCCCATTGTCATCGAGTAAATTCTGACTCATAGTGACCCCCATTAGGTTTCCAATGTGGGTAGTAAATCTTCAAGGAAGTTGATTGGCCAGTATGCTTCTGCGGAGTGGCTGGTGGCTTTGAACAACCAACCTTCTGGTTAGAAGTCAGATGCCTTAGGCTTTGTGCTGCCTTACATATGATTTTGCATATGTAAAATTAAAAAAAAGTTAATTCACACACACACACACACATAGTAAAATTATGCAATCTTGAGTGGAATTAATGCCCAAAATGTCAGGACCTCTCTGGAGAAAGAGAGTAAGGGATATATGGGAGTAGAGTTGGGGCTTTAGCTGTATCTAGAATACATTATTAAAAGAATAAAGACATGTGAAGCAAAGATGGATTCATATTTGGATAACATCTGTTGGATCTGGGTGGCAAGTATTCAGTGTCTGTTATACTACTTTTTGTATGTCTGAAGTATGTCATAATATCAATAAACAAAAAGTGATTTGTAGAGGAGGGTTTTTAATACTGATCAATTCTTAAATGAGCTGCTGTAAAGCTATATACTTAGTTTTCTCATCAATGTTTGCCATACCTGAAAACTGGACAGATGGCAAATATAATACTCTGTCTTCTTGACAGATGGGTGAACTGGAAAATTTAATTACTTTCTCTTAGTTACATAATATGTAGCTCTGGAAACAAAACATTTTGGTCAATAACTTGGGGTTTTGGCTCCCACACAGCATGTCAGAACACAATGCTTAACCTTTACCTGTTTCTACTGGAAGGCAACATGACATGTTCGGCACATCTATTACACCTGTAAAACAGAAAGCCTGTATCTTTGCATGTAATCAGACACTGGAGAATCAGGAAAAAATATCCTTAAAAATTTCATTTTTCTCATGATTGCTGTTATAAGTGAGCTTTGCCATTGACCTAACTCCAAATAAATGATCATTTATTAATCATTTTTTAAAGCAAGAGATTTTGACATTATGTAAAAACCAAGGGTAAATCAGATCCTTTACTAGAGCCTTTAGTTTTCTTGTTTCAGAAGTGAGTACTTAGGGCAAAGGATTCCTGGCTAATATTTAGGAGAGATAAATTTTCTTCTCAGTTTTTAAGTTGGCTGACTGTGGTCTGCATTTATTCTTTGAGTCTTTCAGCATTTATAAAAGGTTTATGGAAGAAAGGATATGCCAGGTTCGGTAACAGCATTAATCTTGAAGCATGGCTTTTTTTTTTGGATGGGGCAAAGAACCTGAAAGGGCTGGAGGGAAGTGTTCATGAAAAGACTGTACTAGGAGGCGAGGCTGTTTTATGATTTGCATGGAAACATTGTCACTCAGTGATTCCAAGTAGCTGAATATGAAAAAAACCATACTTTTTCAGGTTAACCAAATAAGGCTTTATTTTCCTTACGAAGGAAGAAGTCAGGGGGTAGACAGGATAGAATGACTGTAACCTCTCCAGAAAGTCATACAGGACTCAGATTCCATTAAGCTTCCTATTTGACTACCTGAGTTTGACATTTTGGTTCTCGTTCTCATAGCATGTCATTCTGTCTCTGGGTTTTCATTTAGAGCATGGCTGTAGGGGAAGGCTTTATCTCCCTGTCAGCTGTGGGGAGTCCTTGTCTCTCTCCTTTCAACATTAGTAAGCCTGCTGTTCTTTGGACATCTCCATGGGTCTTGGCATCCATCTTGCCCTGGATCTAGAAGGTTCTCAGTGCAGGGACCCTGGGTTCAAAGGAACCGTTCCATTCTCAACTCTTCTTTGTTGTTGTTTTTATGTGCCGTCGAGTCAGACCCAACTCATAGCGATCCCTCTTTGGGTATCTGAAGCAGTATCACTATGGAAGTAGGTTGCCCAACCTTCCTTCCAAGGACTGGCTAGTGAGCTTGAACCACCAGCCTTCTGGTTAGCAGTCAAGTGCCTTAGGCACTATGCTACCAGAGCTTCTCTTGGTGTAGTTATGTCCCTCCTTTTCTCTTTGCTTCTCTCTCCTTTTACCTCTTGTAAGATAAAAGGGGATGCAAGAACTCCTCTCACATCAGATCAAGGCTGTGACCTGAGTAAGGATGTTACCTCCCACCATAATTCCCTTACAGCTGATTGGCTGATAACATCAGATCACATCATGGGCCATGATTACATCATTACATAACTGCCAAATTACATCATTATATATTTGCCAAACCACTGAGAATCATGGCCCGGCCGAGTTGGCATATATTTTTTGGGGAACACAGTTCAATCTATGACAGAAGCCATTCTAGAGTGGGTTCATTCTATTAAAACTAGTACTTAATTTCAGAGCCGGGATCTCACTACTAGAGTTTCTGTTTGATTTGGATTAATCTCAGGAGTTCCGTGCTTTTGTTTTGATTTTAAGCATATTAAGGCCAACTATCTTCTCCCTAAGGGGCTCTAGTGGCACAGTGGATAAGACATTTGACTGCTAACCAGAAGGTTGGTGGTTCAAACCCACCAGCTGCTCCATGGGAGGAAGATGAGACAATCTACTTCTGTAAAGATTTACAGCCCTGGAAATGAATGCTATGGGAGTCTCTACGAGTTGGAATCAACTAGATGGTAGTGGGTATGTATCCTCTCTGAACCCAGAGTGACTCTAAATCTCACTGAATTAAGAGCACATGACTTAGTTTTTTCTCTCTAGAAAAGTTTTCAAACATCTTTTTAGAAACTCGGTAAGCCCTTGCTTCTGCAAATTCTTCTATTTTGAAGTCACTTAGGGGCTGGAGCATATTTCCCTCCTAGGAATAACCCTAGTACTCTAGAGACATCAGAGCTATCTGAGGATGCTGGGATTAAGACTAGACTATGGAGACCCTGGTTCTAGCCCACAAAGTCCCTGATTTCTCCCAGTGGTGAAATGTTCTGAAGAGCTGTTCCTTGAAACTTTCTTTGCCTCTTGATAACAGCAAAAATATATTGGACTATTATAATGACTACCTCTTATTGAGTAATTATAAATTATGAGTCAAATACTTTATATGTATATTATCTCATTTAATAAGCTTATGGATACCCCCATTTTGCTGAAAGGAAACTGAGTCTTCAGAGAGGATGAGGACTCAGACCAACATCACTTAGCTGGCAATGGATGGAGTTGCAATCCACACCAAGCCCTAACTTCAGACCCATTTGCTCAACCTCTGTGCTGTACTATGGGTGTTTTTGGAGTTGCCATCACTTTGGAAATATTTATCACAGCCATCTTTGGAAACAGTTTTATGGAAATCCCAAATACCATAATGGTCAGTTCTATTTCCCTTTTAAAACTTGCACTTTAGTGATGTGTCCAGGAAAAGGGCTGTCTTTGCCAAGCTCCCGGCCTCTCTGTCTTTTGCCTAGCTATTTGCTCCCTGGCCTGGTCCCTTGTACAACTGCCAGTTCTGAGAGCCTGGTGCATACTGTTCCCTGATAGAGGCAGGAGCAGGGCTTATTATACTTGTCCCTCTAGTACTGTCTTCCTCAGGAACACTGGGGTCTTTCCCTTCTCTCAGCACAGCATTTCTTGTGTCTGAAACGTGCTAGGATTGACACTTGTAGTCTATACCTCTGAATTTCTATGTGAGTTAAGAGAGAAGGAATGGAGGAAGGGCAAAACAAAACATTCTGTGGCCCTCCAAAACATACATTTAAGGCACTTTTGTTTGACTTTCTGACAGTCCACTCCCGAGCCTGTGGTGATTTCTTCCAAATATTTCCTGTTTTGGACATATTTATAATAAAAAACTGATTTGTTGTTCATCTTAAATTCAACCTCAATGGGGAAGCCAGTATTTCATCTGACAACTCTGAGTTACACAATATGTTTATTATGATAATAATTGACTGGACCTGGGTTCTTATTATATTTTGCTGTGGGGTAAAATACTATTTTAGATCCCTGTCCATGTGTAATGTGGTGATGCAAACATGTCCATACCCTACCTGTCTGTGAAAAATCAATGAATCAAGTGAAATGCAACCGTTTTCATGATCCCTCATTCTTCCAATCTGAAGTAAAATCTACTTGCTCTGAATCCTGTGGCCTCTTTCTTCTCTTATTTCTGTATGTTTGTATTATAATCATGTTGTTATTGTTGTTAGGTGCTGTTGAGTCATTTCCAACTCATAGCGACCCCATGCACAGCAGAACGAAACACTGCCCGATCCTGCCAGCTCCATGATCCCTGCTATACTTGAGCCCATCATCACAGCCACTGTGTCAATCCATCTCGTTGAAGGCCTCCCCCTCTTTCGTTGACCCTCCACCCTACCAAGCATGACATCCTTCTCCAGGGAATGGTCCCTTCTTACAACATGACCAAAATAGGTGAGACGAAGTCTGGCCATTCTTGCTTCCAAGGAGCATTCTGGCTGCACTTCCTCCAGGACAGATTTGTTAGTTCTTTTAGCAGTCCATGCTACTTTCAGCATTCTTCGCCAGCACTACAACTCAAAAGCATCAACTCTTCTTCAGTCTTCCTTATTCTTTGTCCACCTCTCACATGCACATGAGGTGAATGTTAGTGTTTCTCAAAAAGAAGATGCTGAGGCCCAAATGCTTCTGGTGATTAGGGTTCAATGACAGCTAACTCTCCTAATGATTTAAATTCATTGATGTTCAACAGCAATGAAAATGACTTGAGGTCTGTTCAAAATGGGAGCTCATGTATCTACTTCCTGGCCTGAGGTGGCCCTAAAAAGACTAATTATTCAGAGATGACACGTTTGGGCCAGGAGGAGGAATCTGGAATGATTAGCCACCCCAGAACCTTATTGTTGTTAGCTGCCTTAGAGTTGGCACCAGATTCATGGGGGTCTCATGGACAACCCAGCAAAATACTACCCTAACTTTCATCATCCACATGATTGGTTGCGGATCAGACCGTTGTGCTCCATTGTGATCCACAGGGTTTTCACTGGCTGATCTTGGAAGCAGATTTCTAGGCATATCTTTCTAGTCTGCCTTAGTTTGGAAACTCCATGGAAACCTGTTCAGAATCATAATAATGTGCAAGATGGGTGGTGGTTATGCATGAGACGCATTGGCCTGGAATAAAACACAGGTCTCCTCACAGAAGGAGAGGATTTTACCACTGAACCACCACTACTCCCAGAACCTTAGCTTTAGCGTATTTTGTGGTTTGTTTCTGGTAGAATTTTACTTATATTAACCTTTATTTAAATGTGAATTTGAGCTACTATTGATCTGTTTGTTGTTGTTATTGTTGTTATGTGCCGTTGCATCATCTCCGACTCATAGCAACCCCTCCTTGGGTTTCTGAGGTGGTATCACTGTGAAAGTAGATTGCCCAATCTTCCTTCTAAGGAGTGGCTGGTGGGTTTGAACCACCAACCTCCTGGTTAGCAGTCAAGTGCCTTAGGCACTACTCCACCAGAGCTTTATTTAGGTTGTTCATATTTTCTTGATTCAGTTTTGAAAATTTGTATTTTCTCTGTAAGCATTAATTTTATTGAAATTTTTATAAAATTATCTGTACATATTTTTAATAATTGAAATGTATCTCCACTAAAACAATGGATTTCTTTTCTTACTCATTCCTAAGATTACCTAAAGATTGTTTTAGCCAAAGGATTTTCTCTTGGATTTTCATTTGTTTTTAATTCTGTTCTTTTCACGTTTTCTAATTCATTAATATATGTATTTTACCTTCCACTGCTTCTTGCTTAAGATTAGATCACCCTCTAGTTTACTGAAAATTTATGCTTAGTTTATTTTCATTATTTCTTATTTAGAAATGAAAGATGATATGGGTACCTCCAAAAATAGCTTTAACTGTCTTCTATAGTTTTAAAAAATTTAAAGATAATATGATATTTTTCCCAATGATTTTTAGAAATACAAAAGCAAAAAGTAAAGACCACTTATAATCCCACCACCAGTTTTAACAAATTTTTATTTATTAGAGTATATCCTTTTATGGTTTTCTCTTTCCTCTGATTCCTCTTTGTCTTTGTATGTGTGCTTTAAAAAATCGAGATAATCTTTTATACACAATTTATTGTGTCTTCCTTTTCAAATATTTTTTAACATCAGAGAATAAAAGTCTATGTCATTTTTAATAGCTGCATAGTTTTCAGAGTTTGCATATACCACAAGTTACTTAACCTATCCATTATTGGGGAATATTAAAATTGTTTCCTATTTTCTATATGAATATTTTTACTATATTGAAAGGGATTGAGTAATTAACAATACAGAAACCAATAAAAATGTTGCAGTGGACATGATTCCACATATATGAAGCATTCGTACTATTTTTTTAGAAGTTTCTAGGTATGGAATTGTGTGTGAGTCATTAGTTATGGTATATTAAATTTTGATGATTTTTCTCAAGTATCCTTCAAAAAACTGTGCCATTTACCCTCCCACCAGGATATATGGTAGGGTCTGCTTCCCAACACACTTGACATGACCAAGAATCCAAACTCAGTGCCATTGAGTCAGTTATATCTCACAGTGACCAGATAAGACAGAGTGGAACTGCCTTATAGGGTTTCCAAGGTTGTAAATAGTTATGGAAGCAGACTGTCTCATCTTCTTGCATGTAGCTGTTGGGTTCAAAACACCAATGTTTTGATTAACAACTGAATGCACTAACCACTGTACACCCACCAGAACTCCATTGATATGACCAGCCATGGATAATAGTTGTAATCATTACCAACTTGATAGAATTTTTAAAAAGTCATTGTTATTTTCATTTGAATATCTTTATTTTTTGGTGAGGTTGAATATTCGATAAATTTACTAACTGTTCTGGTTACCTGGTGCTGCTCTGATAAGAATGTACCACAAATGGAATGGCCTTAACAAACAGGAGTTTATTCTTACAATTTGGATGCTTTAAGTCCAAGTTCAAGTGCCAGGTTCTAGGGGCTGGGTGATAGCCCCTCAACCTTGGGGTCTAGCTCTGCCTCCTGCTCATGGCCCACTGGAGCTAGAGGCGTTTCTTCACTCAGACAGCTGCTGCTTGCTGAGGCTGAAAAATCCAAGGTTGACAAGTAAAAAGGCACAGTCCTGATGTTACCAAACTGCACGGCAGGCCATTAATTGTAAGTCCCAAGGTTGGCTGAGCATGGCAGGCTGCTCAACAAAGACATGGCTACATGCAGGGTCCAAGCATGCCATAATCTAGAGACCATTCCCAAGGCTTTTCCTTATATACAGGAAGCATAGCACATCCCAAAGGCAGCTACTCAGCTGCTTGTGGTACATCCCACCATGGAGTTGATTGCCAGTCTCATCATGGGGAATAACTACCACCAGCTGCCCAACCACTCAACCAGGCCTAGCCAAGTTGACACACAAACATTACCACCACACTGACTAATTAAAATATGGAAATATTTATACATGTAAACTTATGTAATGTATTTAAGTCTTTTAAATAGTATCTGGCACACAAAAAAATTGTATATAAATGATTGCTATTTAAAAATTTTGTTCTTAATGTTATTTTTGTTTTATAAATTGCCTGTCATTATCCTTCACTTATTCCCTGTTATTAACAATTTATTTTTAAATTGTCTTTTTACCAGAGTTTTGAGTTCCCCTCTAATTTCAGAATTAATTAGTGGTACAGTTTTTAAATTTTCAAGTATTTGAGGTTTATTTTTTTATATATATAAGAATTTGTATTAGATTTTTACTTCGATTTTTTTACTTTTGCTTTTCTCAGTTTGAATACTTATAAGATTTATTGTTCTGGACATATTAAGATTTCTTGAAGTATTGGTCTTTTTTTTTTTTTTTACAAATGTATAATATATTAGGAAGTCTTTATTATAACAACTTTTGATTTTTTATTTTATTACATATTTAGTTTTAGCTTCTGTCCCATTTTCTTCTGGTATTTTATTATTATTATTTCTGTTTTTTTTTTTTTTTTTAATTGTGGTTTGAGTGCAAATTTACATAGCAAATTTGTTTTACATTCAAAAGTTTATGCACATCTGGTTTGATGGCCCCAATTACTGTCCCCAGCTGTAAAAACCTCTTCTCTCCTCACCTCCCCATGACCACCCCCTCTATGTGCCCCTCTCATACACGCATTCCTGTCTGCCCACCTTTTCTTCTATGTGAGTGCTACCCCTCTGGTGTCTCACAGCTGCTTGATCCAAGGGGTGCATCTCCCTAGAGTAGGTGGGTGCATTGACCTGGGGTAGGTGTTCTGTATGTAGGTCTTTCTACTATTGGTCTAAGAGCCAATCCATGTAAGTGAGTCCATTTCTAGGCTTGAAGGGTAACCCAGGCCATGGTCTCAGGCCATTTTCTTCTGGTATTATCTGGAATCTTAATAACATATTTGATTTTTGGTATTTATCTTCCATTTCTTACATTCTCATCTTTTAAATCTCTGCCTTTTTGCTCTAATTCTGAAAGAAAATTTCAAGTTTAGTATTTATACCACTAATTTTATTTTCTGCAGTTTCAATTCTATCCTTACTGCCTCCACTCTAGAATTAGGATCTTTCATTTTCTGGTTTCTTTACCTCCTTTTTTTTCTTTTGCTGCTTTTTATCCAAATAAACTTCTATGTAATTTGAATTCTAACCTCATTTTACCTTTTGTAGTTCATGTTTTCCTAATTTCATTGGGAACAAGAAATACATGCCTTCTAATATTTACTTCTATTTCTCAAAGAGTAGGTAGATTTTAAATTTTGATTTTTTTAAATATCTTGAGTGTTGTCTTCTATTCATAATATCATAGAATTTTTTGTAACTTCATCCCAGTATTTTTTCTTCTTGCTTGTCATTTCTGGGTGAGCCATGAACTATCTGTGTTTGCCCACACACTGGGTAGCATAGACTCAAGCTCTCTGATCTTAAGTTGACTACAGCTTGACACCAATCATACTGTTAGCTCACAGATCCTTCTCCAGTGGTCTGTTGGTAGGAAGAAGGAAGGTGGACACCTGGGTATTCCAGCAGAGGAATGTTGACAATGTGGTGTTTTCTCTCCATATGTGGGAAAGCTTCTGGCAGGTGTCATTTTTCTGGGTCCACTTTACTGCCTGTCTCAGCCAGCTTGCCTCATGCTTTACACAGCTGCTGCTGTGCCCAGCTCCCCTCCCCCAAAGCAACTTTACTGTATGGCATGGCCTCTGTAAGAATTCAGGGACTTGAGGAAACTTTACTTTCAAATGCTGGCGATCAGCCACAGCAAATTGAAGCCAAAGGTCTTAGAACTCCCAGCCATCAGATCTCTTCCTTCTCATTAAGTGAGTGTTCACTGAAGAAAATGATAATTGTGCCATGGTGGCTGGTCTTGTTTTCTTTCTGTCTAACCCTACTTTTATTATAGTTGAAACTCCTCTAAGTTTCTGCTCTGTGGCTGGTATCTCCCTAGTTTCTAATTTGAAGGTTGTTTTCTCTTGTCTTTTAAAACCCTTTGAACATTTCAGTGGAAATCTGGGACTAGGGTTGTGATACACCTGTGTTCTGATTCACATTTCCAGTTCTTTCAACATTAACTTATTGCCTTGAACATAAGAGACATTCAAAGAATAGGTAGTGACTGAATGAAGAATAATCATCATTTTGAGCTTAAGGGATAGTAATTATCTTTATGTGACTTTTATCTTATTGCATTCTTTGAACACTTTCTGGTTTCTTCATATTTCTTTTCTGGATATATCAAATGGCAGTAATGGTAATCAGGTTCTGATCAGGGGAAAAAAATGAGACTAGTCCTTAGTACAAACAGTTTGGCACTTGACTACTAGCTGAAAGGCTGGCAGTTTGAACCCACCTAGAGGTACTTCAGAAGACAAGCCTGGCAATCTGTTTCCAAAAGGTCACAGCTTTGAAAGGCCTGTGGAGCAGTTTTACTTTATGTACATGGGGTTGCCATAAGTTAGAACTGACTCAATGGCAACTTACAGAAACAAAAACAACTTGAAATAAATTCAGACATTTGTTCCTTAATTTTGTAAAACAAATTTTCTTACATTAGTTCCATGTGTAGTCTGTGTTAGGCACAACTGATATAAAGATGTTTAAGGTACCGTACCTGGAAGAACATCACATTATCATAATATAACAATTTATTGGCAGCAGCCACTCCCCCCCCCCACACGTTAAATATCAGAATTGTTTTTTGAAAATGCATGGACTCAGGATAGTCAAAGTTTGCTCTCCAGCAATGGAAGTCTTATTTGTTTGAACAAATCAATCAAGGAGATATTTTACCCAGGGTTTAAAAGAGATTGAGAGAATGTTCATCTCACTAGGCCTGGAGGAAGAGTTTCCCCTTTTCCATGGTTCCTAGACTTTGTGGAGTCAAGAAAGTTAAACTTGACTGGTTTTACTTTTTCTTTTCATTATTTTTCTTGTTAAATACATATGAGTTTTCATTTTTTAATAATGGCACCACTGTGTACTCATATATTTATTTATAAGTATTACTATATTCCTATCCATTTACATAACAGAGGAAAAATTCTAGCTTCAGTTTCTGGATAACAGTATCCTATTTTTGAACTTCCTAATGTTATTTGATGCATGTCACTAAAAGGAAATTATTGTACTAACTAGAAATAGAGGTATGAATCTTTCAAAGTAAGGCATATGGATTTTATCAAATGTGGTGGACATTTGTGGATTTTGATTACTTAACCTTATTTAGGGAGCTCTGGTAGCATAGTGGCTAAGGCACTTGACTGCTAACCAGAAGGCTGGCGGTTCAAACCCACCAGCCACTCCTCGGAAGGAAGGTTGGGCAATCCTACTTCCGTAGTGATACTGCCTCGGAAACCCAAGGAGGGGTCGCTATGAGTTGGGTCTGACTCGACAGCACATAACAACAACAACAACAGCCTCATTTAACATTTGTTTTGGCAAAATTACCCTTATTTTTCCTTATTCCATGCTGTCTTGGTAGGGCTATCAAATGAGGTACTCACTTCCCCAATGCCTGGGCACATGACTCGATCTATAACAATGAGATCCTTCCCTAACCTCCAAGAATTTCTACCCCATAGAATTGTGAGGATTAAATGATTTAATACCTATAAAGTGTTTAGAAGTGTGCCTGGCACATGGTAAGAAATACATAATGTGAGTTTGTTAATAAGCAGAATGTTAAAAAGTTGTTAGAGCTGGAACATTCTGGTCACATTGATTTAAAGACACACTCCCTTAAACCATGGCTGCAGGGGACATCAAACTCAATTGGCATAAATTATTACACAAAAACGTTGTTCCACATCCTACTTTGGCAAGCAATGACTGGGATCTTGAAAGTTTGCAACGGCCATTTAGATGCAACAATGGATCTCTGCTCTGCTCAATGAAGAATGAAGAAAACCAAAGATGCATGGAAACAATTAGTCCAAGGGACTGGTATACCATGTGATCCTCAGCCTATATGACTATGAGACCAGAGGAACTAGATGCTGCCCAGCTACCACTGTCAACCATTTGGAAGGGGATATATGTAGGAGTTCCTGCACAGAGTGGGAGAACAAGGTGGCACAAAATTCAAAATTTAAAAAAAAAAAAAAAAGGACCCGGTTTGCTAGTCTGATAGCCTAGTGAAACCCCTGAGACTATGGCCCCTAGGTGCCTTTCAGGTCTGGAACTGAACCCACTGTTGTGGCTTCCAACCAAATAAAAGACAGACATATGAACTAAACATTTACAATAGGTAGATACACTCCTTGGAGAGATCAATCATGGGAGAATAGGAAGGCTGTGTATGCACAAGGAGACAGCTCGGGGGGCAGGAGTGCATGGGAGGGAAGGACACAGGGAAGAAGGAACTATGGGGAGGAAGTGGGAGAGGAGCTGTTGCCTTGTGGGAAATCATAGTCAATGTCATGAGACAAAGTGTATGTGATCTTCTGTATGGAAAAGGAATTTGTTCTGTAAACTTTCACCCAACTCACAACAAAAATTTTAAAAAAAGACACACTTAGTTCTTATAACTTGATCCCAAGAGCAGGTAATTCCTGTCCTTCCCAAGACCTGGTTATAAATCATTTTGTCCTTTTCTATGAACTATCTTGTTGTTGTTGCTAATTGCTGTTGCTAATTGAGTCAGTTTCCACTCACAGGGACATCATATGTGCAGAGTAGAACTGCTCCATAGGGTTTTCAAGGTTGTGACCTTTCAGAAGCACATCACCTGTTCAATCTTCCTAGGTGCCTCTGGGTGGGTTCAAACTAACAACCGTTCAGTCAGTAGTCGAGCACTTAACTGTTTGTGCCATGCAAAAACCAAAAACCCAAACTCACTACTGTGGAGTCAGATCTGACTCATAGTGACTACTCCAAGGCCAAGGAAGCTCTTGTAACCCAAAGGCATTGGGTTACTAACAAAAAAATAGGTTGTTAAAACCCATTAGCTGCTCTGTGGGAGAAAGATGAGGCAGCCTACTTCTGTAAAGACTTACAACCTTGGAAACCCTATGGGGAAGCTCTACGCCATCTTAAAGGGTGGCTATGAATGGAATTGACTAGATAGCACTGGGTTTTGGTTTTTGGTATAGAGGTCAGAGGTGAATAGCTACCATCTCAGCCTCCAAGAACAGAAAACTATGTGGAAGTTTTTATAGTATCTGCAGTCAAAGCTGACAACCACTTTTCTATCATTCATAATAGGATTCTTGAAGGAAAGTGCAGAAAATGTGTAAGTTTTCATGTTTTCCCTACCTTCTGTCTCACACTATATACTATCCGTGCTCAGTGATAGAAGGGAAGAGGTTAAACAAGTTGCCCCATTCTGACAGTAGAATTTACTTAGTTTGTGCAGAAGAAATTTTCTGTGTGCTCAGAGATATCAATGTTTGCTTTCCATGTCATGGAAAAAAACATAAAGGTAATGAGTGGGCACTTCAGCAGCTGAAATACCAAAGAAGCATAGCCAGCTTTTGAGTCTACCTATGGTAGAAGGTTCTGCATATTCAAACTCACTACTAGTGATTCATTCTATTTTAAAGACTTGATCTATGTGAGATTGTACTTGGGAAATCCATGCAGTTGGGGAGAACTTGGTGTTTCTGTGAAAAATCAAGCTGATGAAAGGAACAAAGACAGATAAAAAGAGGGTATGAATGCTTCAGTAAATAATTCAGGACAAAACAGGATAAACAGGATGTGTGAGCTTTTATTATTATTAAGCAGAGTGACAGAAGGTTGGAAAGTGGTTAGAGTTGGAACATTGTGAATGCCAGTGTCCCTCTTACAGAAACTTCTAAAAAATGTATATTTATAACTGATTTTGATAAAGTAAAATATTCAATCTCCTTTTCTTTCTTTTCAAATTTTTGTGTTGTTGGTGGCAGTTATAAGAAAACAAGTTAACACTAGTTTTATTATTCTTTTTCTGTCTTTAGGGTTCTGGTTAGGAGACTCACTGGGCTCCTGTGAGAGAGTGTGAGCTCTGGTGTCCACAGTCAGGGGCCAGGCTGAACTAGAGAGGGAATCCCAGCAAATAGCATCCTTGCCTTTCTTCCAATTGGGAGGGAAAGTGATTATATAGTCCTCAAGATGAAAGTGGTTAAACTAAAGAGCCGAGAGACTCCCTAAACCTTCCCAAAGTACTGCATCCCAGTTTGCAGTTCCTAGAACCGGCCAAAGTGTTGGAAAGGCAGATTCCAGGGCCCAGACCCAAACCAGCATATCCCAGAGTGGATCCTGGAAATCTGCCTTCTTAACAAGTAATTCTGATGACTAGCTTGAAGTCTGAGCTATCGTTCTAAGTTCTTCATGCAGAAGGAACAACCCTTCCTTCCACTGGCACAAGTATTGTTCTGCAAGGCATAATAACTGACATCAATGTGTAGTTGAAAAGTAAAGCCTGTGTTTGGGGCAAGCTACTCCATACATCCATCTTTTTAACAAACCCTCTCCCACCTCAAATTGATAGATTCACTGTCTAGTAATCTGAATTTAAATTATTTCAGCCACCTTCTCCATCTTTTTTGACTTGGCTTGTGGCGTAGTGCATAAGGCATTTGCCTGCTAACCAGAAGGCTGGGAGTTCAAAACCACCAGCCACTCCTCAGAAGGGTTGGACAATCTACTTCTGTAGTGATACTGCCTCAGAAACCCATGGAGGGGTCTCTGTGAGTTGGATATGACTCGATGGCAGTGGGTTTATCCTTAGCCAAATATTAGGCAGTTAGATAAGTGATCATGTACCCTAAAGATAATTATTGAAGTATAATTATTTTATTATGCAGTGGTAATTCCAGAAAATTAAAATTTACCTATGAAAGTACGAAGACTTTTAAAAAATGTATTAAAACATCCTGCCTTCATAAAGTATTAAACACTTTTTTTTTTTTTTTTTTTTTGATGATTCAGATTTCTCATTCCAAACATGATTTATTTTACAGTGCTATACTCTGGTAGCATAGTGGCTAAAGCACTTGACTGCTACCAGAAGGCTGGCGGTTCAAACCCACCAGCCACTCCTCGGAAGGAAGGTTGGGCAATCCTACTTCCGTAGTGATACTGCCTCGGAAACCCAAGGAGGGGTCACTATGAGTCGGGGCTGACTCGACAGCACATAACAACAACAACAACAACATACAATATATCAGGAGTTCCTGGATGGTTCAAATGGTTCAAATGGTTAACGTGCTCTGCTACTAACTGAAAAGTTGGGGGTTTAAGTCCACCCACAGATGCCTTGGAAGAAGGTTCTGGTGAGCCACTTCTGAAAAATCAGCCATTGAGCTATGGAGCACTGTTCTACTCTGTCACTCATAGGGTGGTCATGAACCAGAGTCAACTCAACAGCAACTGAATTAGTCTACAATATATTGAGGAAGTTGTTGAAGTATGTTTATCTTTTTGTTTTGTTTTACTGTTACTGGTTTTTGTTGCCTATGTGTTGCCATTAATTTTGTCTCTTCTTCGAGGGCCAGTTGTCTTTGCACTGTTGTCAGTGTGTCTGCCTCAGCAGGTCACATCCCTTCACTCTTCTGTTTCCAATCTTTGTGGGCTGCAGTACCAAATAGCCACACTGCTTGGAACTAGGTCTTAATTAGAGTAATCTGGGCTCTGGGCAGAGCTCTGGTAATATCTCCTGGGAGTAACTGTCACTATTTTGGTATATCATTGTTATGAAGTGTATTCTGGAAGGTTTTGTGTACTTTTTTATTTGCTGGTATGTGGCTTATGTGTCAGAGGGCTCTTGGGTTTTTGGAGCAGTTACTTCTGAAAAACTGAGACGTGGTGTGAGCATGTATCCGTATGTATCAATATAGACATGTATAACATGCTCAAACTAGAGAGAAAGGATGCAATGACCAATTGGCATGGAGAGTGAACATGATCAGACACTTATTTTCCTTTCCATCTCAGGATCTCAGCAGTGCTGGGGCCTGGGCTGCAGCAGGAAGGGCGCTTGCCTTCTCCTCCTCCTTCCTATCTTATTTGTTTTGCCCCCAGAAAATAACTTGGCAGCTTTCATGTCCATGCAAACTTTGGCTGCTTGATAGCTTAGAAAAATATAACCCTTTTTTTAATTTGTTAATAGTAAAAGTAAAGTAAAGCAACTGCAGGGTTATGATGTGGGACCACGGAAGGACTAATGCCAAATCACCAAAGAAAACTGCCACTCCCCTTGCTGCTCTTCCAGGTAAGACGTTTGGTCCAATACAGCAGGAAGGACATGTCTGGCTTATAAATTCATTCCACAGCAACCAACTGGTGGGCACAAGCAGGAATACTGCTTGCAGAAGACATATTCAGCCAAGCAAGTTATAGGTCTGTATATCTTTGAGGTCAGGGACAAGGACTTCCTCTTGGCTTTCTGTGTCTTGCCATTAACACCATAAAACCAACTGCCAAAAATGATAGCCATTACAAAGCATTATTTTATTTACCTCCACTTTCTCTTGCTCTCTCTCTGGTTCCCTCTCCTTTGTGTCATTTTTCTTATTCCTTTTGGACCCATTTTGACAGTGTATTGCATTTGGACCATTTAATGTATGTCAGTTGAGTGTAAGGAGAGGGAAAACAAATGCTTTTAATGATGGATCAGGCTTGCATTCGCGTCTCTGCAGTCAGCACGGTTCAGGCCGAGCTAAATGGGACCACATCCATGGTGAGTGGGAGGAATGTGCCAGGCTTTTGTGCCAAAGGTTGACAAAACACGTGGCATATATTTGAGGATGTTTGAAGGCAATGATTTCAAAGTTCCAATTCTGAGTTTATCATTACTCATAAGCTTGCAATACAGAACAAGAGTATGTCAGAACTAGAGGCAAAATGGGATAAAGCTTGAAAATAAAGCCAGATGGAAACAGGTTACAGTAAAATGATGTCTAATAATTAAGCAAATGTTTAATTTGTCTAGTTCTAATGTCAATAATTTTTTAAATATAATTAAGTGGTATTCCAGCTTTTAAAGGATAAAATTTAAATTGAACAAAACCATAGATAAAAATTCATGTGAAATAATTACACTGCACCAACTTTTACATACAGGTACATATTCTTATATTAATGATATTCTGTGAAAAAAGTTTGGATCCTTTGAAAAGGAGGTGTTTTGGTTTTCAAATACTGAGTCAATATATGACTTGCCATTTTGTGTGAGACTTATTAGGAAAATTATTGCCTACATATAATTTTAAAGAACTCTGGTGGTATAGTGGGTAAAGCATTTGGTTGCTAACCAAATGGTGGTTCAAACCCACCAGCTGCTTTGCAGGAAGAAGATGAGGCAATCTACTTCCATAAAGATTTACAGCCTTGAAAATCCAGTGGGGATCATTATGAGTTGGAATTGACTAACTGCCAGTTTTGTTTTTTGTTTTAATAATTGTAAGATTTTCCAATCTGTGAGCATTCTTCCATTTAATGGTAGAGGAAGATTCAGACTCCTGTTAGGCCTTCTGTATCTCATAAAGTTAGCTGTTTGTGGAGAAAATGTTGACCTCATTTAAGCCCTCAGTAATTTATCAAGACTAAATGTTGACCTTTGTCACATAGCTGCCGTATGCCATTTTAACTTGTAATGTTCCAGATTTGTTTTTCACAAGTGATATTTGTTGTTGTTGTTGTTGTTATGTGCCGTCGAGTCAGCCCTGACTCATAGCGACCCCTCCTTGGGTTTCCGAGGCAGTATCACTACGGAAGTAGGATTGCCCAACCTTCCTTCCGAGGAGTGGCTGATGGGTTTGAACTGCCAGCCATCTGGTGAGCAGTCAAGTGCCTTAGCCACTATGCTACCAGAGCTCCCAAGTGATATTTAGAGACTGGAATAAAATTATATTGAAAATAGAAGAAAATGATGTGAAGAGATATTCAAAATACACAGGACATCTGCCTTAGAAATTTGTAGTTTGATTTTATGGTACTTGTAATTCATTTGAAACTGTATTATGGTTTATAGGTAGATATGCCCTTTTTGAAGTCAGCTATAGAATAGGCAGAGAGCAGATAGTATGCTACTCAAAGGATTCTGGAGTCTGATGGCTGAGTTCCAATTCTGGCAGCACCTTTAGTTATATGATCTTGAAAAGTTATTTGAACTCTCTGTGCCTTTTTCTTTTTTTTTTCCCCCTCTTTCCAAAAAAAAGATACTACTACTTTTCTTATAAGGTTGTTGAATTATGGATAATCGATTTAAAGTTCTTAGCTCAGTGCCTGGCATGTGGTAAAGATGTAATAAATTCCCATAACTAACTGCAAATAAACTCATCTCAATTCAATACAAATACAAATTCTGAAAACTGAAGACGTTTCCAAAACTAACTGAAAACTAATACTCTTTGATCGAGAACTTCAAATGACATAAAATTTAGCTAGATCAATCACAATAAACAAAGGAAGCAATAAAACGGATTTTACAGGCACTCTATAAATATTTGTTGTATTAGAGAGAATTGTATCTTAAGCATTAGGAACTGGTGTATTCATAGACTGTCTGGGTTGCATGTGGAAATTCAGGGCACATGTCACTCTCTCCAACTGCCTCATTCACTGTTTTAATCTCCTCTACCATATTCTTAAGGAGTAGACATCCTTCCTGAATTTGAGCCCTTCCAGTGATGGTGACATATTCATGAGGAGCCAGTTCTGGTTATCAGAAAGACCTCTTAGTTTTGGCTGAAATCTTCTTCCCTTGCTTTTACCTATCCATTGTAGTTAGACTTCTGTGGCAACACAGACAAGTCCAACCCTTCTCCACATGTTGATGGCTCACATATATGAATATAACTATTTCTTAGTATCCACAAATTCTTAATTTTACCAGACATAAATCCATAGTTCCTTCAACTGTTCTTCAAATGACATGATTTCAAGTCCTCTAATGGGAGCTCTGGTAGCATAGTGCCTAAGGCACTTGACTGCTAACCAGAAGGCTGGCGGTTCAAACCCACCAGCCACTCCTCGGAAGGAAGGTTGGGCAATCCTACTTCCGTAGTGACACTGCCTCGGAAACCCAAGGAGGGGTCACTATGAGTCGGGGCCAATTCGACGGCACATAACAACAACAACAACAATGCTGGTAACATAGTGCCTAAGGCATTTGACTGCTAACCAGAAGGCTGGAGGTTCAAACCCACTAGCCACTCCTTGGAAGGAAGGTTGGGCAATCTACTTCCGTAGTGATACTGCCTCAGAAACCCGACAAGGGGTTGCTATGAGTCGGGTCCAACTCGATGGCAGTGAGTTTTTTTTTTTTTTTTTGGTAATACTGTGATTGATGAACTTTGAAACTGAATTTATTTTGTTTAGAAATTGTCTTTAGCTACAAGCAACAGAAACCACCAAACTAGATGCTTCAAAAAGAAAGGAGTTTATTTTTCTCTTACACAGAAGAAATCCTGCAGTAGGCAGGCCAGAGCTAACAGGCTGACTCAGCATATTCATCAGGGACGTGGGACATTCTAGGCTTCTTCTCTGCCATCCTGAGGGTATGATTCTGTTCTTTAGCTCTGGAGGTAGCTACAGTAGGTATAGCCATCATGTTTCCATTCCAGGCAGGAAAAAAAGGCAAAAGGCAGCAGGATATACCCTTCATGAGTCTGTCTTCCATTTCAAGAAGCTCTACTGAATCCCTTAACAGAAACTTCTATTTATTTCTTATTGGCCAGAATTATATCATGTGGTCAACCCTAAAGTAAGAGAAGTAAGAAAATATAAGTCTTAAGCAAGATTTTATTGCTATCCTGAATAAAAGCAGGGTTCTATTAGTAAGAAAAAAAAAGGACAGTCTACATCACCATGCCCTCTAAGAATGTCCCCTTTTTGGCAGAAACCCATTAAATGGGGAAGAGAGAGTTTCTTTAACAAATAGTGCTGGCATAACTAGATATCCATTTTCAGAATAATGAAACAGGATCTATATCTCTCACCATATAGAAAAACTAACACAGGGATTCTGGCAAGATGGCGGAATAGACAGACCCTCCAGAATGAAGCAGTTTGAAACCAATAGAGAAGACAATCCTGGAACCCTGAGCTTTGACAGGAAGGATAAAGAAATGGATTAAATACCAACTATGAGTTGGGCCGACTCAATGGCAAACAACAACAACAACAAGTAGAAGAGCCTGAATGAAACAGTGAGTAAGGAGACAAACGGAGCTGTGGACTGCCAGTTGTCCTGAGGACACAGCCATTTTGAATATTTCTCTATAGTAACCTAAGAATCATCTTTGCTCACTGAGGCTGCATGGGCAAGGACGGCACTGATGCTTGACAACCAGAAGGTAGAACAGCAAAGAAAGAGACAGGAGGACCTGTGAACTGGTAGCTGTCCTGAAGGTGCAGCCATTTTAGATGTTTCCAAGCAGCCGGTGCAGCCATTTTGAGCATATGTGGGTGTTGTTTCTTGAACTGTGACCTGGAAGTGCTCTGTGCCTGCCAAGGACAGCATAGGCAACCACACTGGAGACTGACGATGGGAGAGATGTGATATTCACCTTGTTACTCTTGTGCCACACCCTCTTGATGAAGAGGGGTCAAGTCACCCCCCCACCCACACACATCTGTACCTCCACCCACCTTTTTGACCTGTGGGGGGCTCCATCGCTGTCTGTGCCCTGACAGAGCCTGGGTGGCATGCCCCGCCCCCCACAGTTTTGTTTTTGTTTGCTTTTAAATTATTCTTTTTATCCTTCTCCTTTCTTTCTTTCTTTCCTTCTTTCCTTCCTTCCTTCCTTCCTTCCTTCCTTCCTTCTTTCTTTCTTTTTTTTTCCTATTTCCTATCCCTGGTTCTTGGTTTTATTTTTTGGATTTTTTTTTTTTGTTGTTGTTGTTGTTTCCTCTTCTCTTTTCTTGGTTTCTTTCTTTTTTCTATCTTTTGGTTCTGCCCACCCTTGTTTTTCCTTTTGTAGTTTTCTCTAATATTTTACTCTTGCTCTTTTCTTTTTATTCCACCCTCCCAGATTTTTCCTTTTTTCACTTTTCCTCATAATCTTTCTTTAATCCTTTTTTATTATATTTTGAAAGTTTTTCTTCTTATTTGTTGCATTTCTCTTTTTTCTTTTGGAATTGTTTCTGTTTGTTTATGCAGTTTGAGTTTTTTGTTCTCTTGTATTTGTTTTGTTAGTGTTTATTTTATTTTATTTTTTTGTCTAACTGAGTAGGAAACAACAACTATTACCACACAACCCAACTATACCTTCACCTTCTGCAGCCCCACCCCACTGAGTGAGGGCCACCATTTGCTTTTGCACCAACAGATCAATGATAGATGATGGCCTATACCATCTCAAATCACCTTTAACGGCTTTTTAGGAACAGCTAACTGAGTGGAGCTCTGGTGGCCTTGTGCCCAAGGTATTTGACTGCTAACCAGAAGGTTGGTGGTTCAAACCCACCAGCCAGTCTGTGGAAGGAAGACTGGGCAATCTACTTCTGTAAAGATTTACTTCCTCGAAAACCCAAAGGGGGTTGCTATGAGTCAGAATTGACTCTGTGGCAGTGAGTTTGATATTTAGGAGCTCTGGTAGCATAGTGCCTAAGGCACTTGACTGCTAACCAGAAGGCTGGTGGTTCAAACCTACCAGCCACTCCTTGGAAGGAAGATGGGGCAATCTACTTCTGTAGTGATACTGCCTCGGAAACCCAAGGAGGGGTCACTATGAGTCGGGTCCGATTTGAC
>NW_006921680.1:3080843-3081426 GCF_000298275.1 Orycteropus afer afer | reverse complement strand
GCAGTGCAGGAGGATGAGCCCCTTGGTTCAGAAGGCTCTCAAAATACATCTGGGAAAATGCTGCATTATCAAAGTAGAACCAACCTTCCTGATATGCATAAAGTAAAGTTTTCAAGACTTCCATTTGCTGACATGGAATGATTCAATTGAGGAGAAACAACTACAAAGATCCATTGATAGTAAGAACATGGAATGTACAGAGTATGAATCTAGGAAAACTGGAAGTTGTCAAAAATGGAATGGAAGACATAAAGATTGATATCCTAGGCATTAGTGAGCTGAAATGGACTAGTTTTGGCCATTTTGAATCAGATAACCATATGATCTACTATGCTGGGAATGACAATTTGAAGAGGAATGGCATGGCATTTATCATCACAAAGGATGTATCAAGACTTGTCCTAAAGTACAATGCTGTCAGTGACAGGATAATATCCATATGCCTACAAGGAAGACCAGTTACTACTACTATTATTCAAATTTATGCACCAAAGAGGCGGGGCAAGATGGCGGACTAGGCAGAAGGATTGCACAGACCCTCTTCAACAAAGAAAAGGGAAACCAATTAACACAGACACAGAAG
>NW_006921680.1:3054819-3073493 GCF_000298275.1 Orycteropus afer afer | reverse complement strand
GAAATGTGCAAAGACCTGGAGTTAGAAAACCAAAAGGGATGAACATGCTCAGCATTTCTCAAGCTGAAAGAACTGAGGAAAAAATTTAAGCCTCAAGTTGCAATATTGAAAGATTCTATGGGCAAAATATTGGATGATGCAGGAAGCATCAAAAGAACATAGAAGGAATACACAGAGTCACTGTAGGAAAAAGAATTGGTCAATCTTTATCCATTTCAGGGGGGTGGTTTATGTTCAAGAACCAAAGGTAATGAAGGAAGTCAAAGCTGCCCTGAAGGAATTGGTGAAGAACAAGGCTCCAGGAATTGACAGAATACCCACTGAGATGTTTCAACAAATGGATGTCCCACTGGAGGCACCCACTTGGCTATGCCAAGAGATTTGGAAGAGACCTACCTGGCCAACTGAGTGGAAGAGACTCATATTTATATCCATTCAAAAAAATGGTGATCCCACAGAATGTGGAAATTATCGAACAATATCATTAATATTGCATGTTAGTAAAATCTTACTGAAGATAATTCAAAAATGGTTGTAGCACTATATTGACAGATAACTTCCAGAAAGGCAAACTGGAATCAGAAGAGGACATGTAATGAGGGATATCATTGCTGATGTCAGATGGATCCTGGCTCAAAGCAAAGAATACCAGGAAGATGTCTACTTGTTGACTATGCAAAAGCATTTGACTGTGTGGATCATAACAAATTGTGGATAACATTGAGAAGAATGGGAATTCCAGAACACTGAATTGTACTCACAAGGAACCTGTACATAGACCAGGAGGCTGTCATTCCAGCAGAACAAGGGGACACTGCATGGTTTAAAATCAAGAAGAAAGTGTGTCAGGGTTGTATCATTTCACCATACTTATTCAGTCTCTACACTGAGCAAATAAGCCGAGAAGTTGGGCTATATGAAGAAGAGTGAGGCATCAAGATGGGAAGAAGAATCATTAACAAGCTGTGATATGCTGATGACAGAACTTTGCTTGCTGAAAGTGAGGATAACTTGAAGCATTACTGATGAAGACTGAAGAATACAATCTGCAGTATGGATTAAATCTTGATATAAAGAAAACAAAAATCCTCACAACTGAATCTATAAGCAGCATCATGATAAGTGGAGAAAAGATTGAAGTTGTCAAAGACTTCACATCACTTGGTTATACAATAGACGCAAATGGAAACACCAGTCAGGACATCAGACGATGTATAGCACTGGTCAAGTCAGTTGCAAAGGACCTCTTTCAAGTGTTGAGGCACAAACATGTCTCCTTGAGAACTAAAGTGCGCCTGACACAAGCCATGGTATTTCAATCACTTCATATGCATGTGAGAGCTGGACAATGAATAAGGAAGACTGAAGAAGGGTTGATGCTTTTGAGTTGTGCTGCTGGTGAAGAAAGTACCATGGAATGCCAGAAGAGCTAACAAATCTGTCCTGGAGGAAGTGAAGCCGGAATGGTCCTTGGAAGCCAGAATGATCAGACTTGGTCTCACCTACTTCGGTCATGTTGTCAGAAGGGACCTTCCCCTGAAGAAGGATGTCATGCTTGGTAAGGTGTAGGGTCGACAAAAGAGGGGAAGGTCCTCAGTGAGATGGATTGACACAGTGGCTGCAGTGATGGGCTCAATTATAGCAAGGATTGCAGAGCTGGCGTGATACTGGGTGGTATTTTGTTCTGCTGTGAATAGGATTGCTATGAGTCGGAGACAACTCGATGGCACCTAACAACAACAGAAATCTATACACACACTCTCATTTTCTATCACACTTACTAGAGACAAGTAGTGAATGTGTAAATGATAACAACTAGTGAACAGAGGAACACAATACCCTGCTCATACAGATGTATCAAAACAAAATAAAGGGGAAAAAAAATTCTGTATGAATCACACCAACATAAAACCACGTATTAAACATAAATACAACAAAACTGCAAGGTCTCATGACAACAGATCATCACAGCCTACACAAAAGCAAGATAAAGTAGTAGAAACAAGGGACCAGGATTTGTTGTCGTTGTTGTTATATGCCGTCAAGTAGTCTGTGACTCATAGCAACCTTATGTACAACAGAATGAATCACTACCCAGTCCTGTGCTGATGTCACAATCCTTACTATACCTGAGCCCATTGCTGCAGCCACCATGCAATCCATCTTGTTGATGGCTTCCTCTCTTTCATTGACCTTCCACTTTGCCGAGCATGACATCATCCTTCACCAAAGAACGGTCTCTTCTAACAACATGACCAAAGTAGGTGAGACAAAGTCTGGCCATTCTCGCTTCTAAGGAGCATTCCAGTTGCACTTCCTCCAAGACAGATTTTTCAGTTCTTTTAGCAGCCTATAGTGCTTTCAGCTTTCTTTGCCAGCACCACAACTCGAAAGCATCAACTCTTCTTCAGTCTTCCTTGTTCACTGTCCAGTTCTCATATGCATATGAGGCGATTGAAAATACCATGGCTTGGGTCAGGCACATCTTTCTCTTCAAGGAGATATCTTTGCTCTTCAGCCCTTGAAAAAGGTCTTTTGCAACAGATTTGCCCAATGTGATACATCTTTTGATGTCTTGACTGCTGCTTCTATCGGCATTGATTGTAGAACCAAATAATATGAAGTCTTTGGCAACTTCAATCTTTTCTCCATCTATTGTGATGATGCTTATTTGTCCAGTTGTGAAGATTTTAGTTTTCTTTATATTGAGGTGTAATCCATACTGTAGACTGTAGTCTTTAATCTTCATCAGTGAGTGTTCCAAGTGATCCTCACTTTCAGCAAGCAAAGTTGCACCTTCTGCTTATCTCAGGTTGTTAATGAGCCTTCCCTCAATCCTGATGCCACAGTCTTCAGATTGTGCAGTTTCTTAGATTATTTGCCCAGTGTAGAGATTGAATAAATATGGTGAAAGGCTACAACCCTGACACACTCTCTTCCTAATTTTAAACTATGCAGTATCCCCTTGTTCTGTTCGAACAACAGGCTCCTGGTCTATGTACAGGTTCCTCATGAGTACAATTAAGTGTTCTGGAATTCTCATTCTTGTCAGTGTTATCCACAATTTGTTATAATCCACACAATCAAATACTTTTGCTTAGTCAATAAAACCCAAGTAGACATATTCCTGGTATTCTTTGCTTTGAGCCAAAATCCATGTCACATTAGCTATGATATCCCTCACTCCACATCCCCTTCTGAATCCAGCTTGTATTTCTGGAAGCTTTCTGTCAATATACCACTGCAACCATTTTTGAATTATGTTCAGCAAGATTTTACTTGCATGTGATATCAGTGATATTATTTGATAATTTCCACATTCTGTACCCTATTCTTTGGAATAGGTACAAATATGGATCTCTTACAGTCATTTGGCCAGATAGCTGTCTTCCAAATCTTTTGGAATAGCTGAGTGAGTGCCTCCAGCTCAGCATCCATTTATTGAAACATTTCTGGGTAATTCCTGGAGACTTTTTTTTTCCAGTTCCTTTAGGGCAGCTTGTACTTCTTCTTTCAATACCATTTGTTCTTGATCGTAGGCCACCTCCTGAAATGGATGATCATCTACCAATTCTTTTTGGTATAGTGACTCTGTGTGTTCCATCCATCATTTGATGTTTCCTGCATCATTCAACATATCACCCATGGAATCTTTCAATACTGCAAATTGAAGCTTATTTTGTCAGTTCTTTCAGCTGGAGAAATGCCAAGCGTGTTCTTCACCTTTGGTTCTCTAACTCTAGGTCTTTGCACATTTCATTATAATAATTGACCTTTTCTTCTCAAGCTGCTCTTTGAAATGTTCTGTTCAACTCTTTTATCCTGTTGATTCTTCTATCTGCTTTAGCTACTCTCCATTGAAGGGCAAGTTTCAGAGTCTCTTCTGACATCCATTTTGATCTTTTCTTCATTTCCTGTCTTGTAAATGACCTTTTGCTTTCTTCATGGATGATGTTCTTGATATCATCCCACAATTCTGGTTTTCAGTCATTGGTGTTCAAGGCATCATCACATCTATTCTTAAATGATCTCTAAATTCAGGAGTGATATAATCAAGGTCATATTTTGACTCTTGTGGACTTGTTTTAATTGTCTTCAACTTCAAGTTGAACTTGCATATGAGCAGTTGGTCTATTCTACAATCAACTCCTGGCCTTGTTTTGGCTGAAGATATTGAGCTTTTCCATTGCCTCTTGCCAAAGATGTAGTCAATCTGATTGTTGTGTGTTCCATCTGGTGAAGCCCACATGTACAGCCACCATTTGGATTGTAGAGAAAAGCTATTTGCAGTGAATAAGTCACTGGTCTTGTAAAATTCTATCATGTGATCTTCAGCAACATTTCTATCACCAAGGCCAAATTTTCCAACTACTTGTGATTCTTCTTTGTTTCCAACTTTTGCATTCCATTCACCAGTAATAATTAACACATCTTGATTGTATGTTCAGTCAATTTCAGACTGCACAAAGTTGGTAAAAATCTTCAATGTCCTCATCTTTGGCTTTGGTGGTAGGTGCATAAATTTGAATAATAGTAGTATTAACTGGTCTTCCCCATCTTCTTCTTCTTCTTCTTTTTTTTTTTTTTTTGCTGTCAAGTTGGACCCGACTCATAGCAACCCCTCCTTGGGTTTCCGAGGCAGTATCACTATGGAAGTAGATTTCCCCATCTTCCTTCCGAGGAGTGGCTGGTGGATTTGAACCACCAGCCTTCTGGTTAGCAGTCAAGTGCTGTAGCCACTATGCTACCAGAGCTCCCAAACATTATATTCCCTAAGGGGAACTGCACCATTCCTGGAAGTACTGCAATACCAGGTTGATGTGTGGAGTGGATGGAGCAAGCTCCTATTCCATCATGAGGTCTTCCTCATAGGCATATGGATATCATCCTACCTCTGACAGCATTGTACTTCAGGATAGATCTTGATACATTCTTTGTGATGATGAATGACACATAATTCTTCTTCATTTGTCACTCTTGTCACAGTAGATCATATGATTGTCTGATTCAAAATGGCCCAAACCAGTCCATGTCAGCTCACTAATGCCTAGGATATCAATCTATATGCATTCCATTTCATTTTTGACAACTTCCAATTTTCCTACATTCATACTCCGTACATTCCATGTTCTGATTATTAATGGATGTTTGCAGTTGTTTCTTCTCATCTTGAGACATGCCACATCAGCAAATGGGGGTCCTGAAAGTTTTACTTTATCCACATCATTAAGGTCACCTGTACTCTGAGGAGGCAGCTCTTCTTGAGTGGTATTTTGAGTGCCTTCAGAACTGAGACTCTCAGCTTCTGACACTATATTGCACAATGTTTCACTGCTATTCATAAGAGTTTCACTGGCCAATTCTTTGAGAAGTGGGTGGCCTTGTTCTTCTTCTGAGTCCATCTTAGTCTAGAGCTTCCACTGAAACCTGTCCATCACGGGTAACCTTGTTGGCATTTGAAACACTGGTGACATAGCCTCTAGCCTCACAGTAACACTCAAACCACAGTAGGACACACTGACAGAAGCATTTGTCTGACCTAGGTTTTCTACATGGCTCTGCTCATTTCCTGCTCTCCCCCACCCTGCTCACTGTCCCAGCCTGCCCCAAGGGCAAACACCCACCTTCTACTGGTCCCAGAGCTGGCTTACTGTGACCTGGGCCTGTGGGCAACTCCTCGCAGGCAACTATTCACCTTCCACTGTTCCCAGGACTGGCTTACTGAGGTCTGGGTCTGGGGGGTGCTCCTTGCAGCCAAGCACCCACCTTCCACTGGAAGACAGGTCATTTGTTCAGGATACAAACCCAGAAAATATCCCTGAGGAAGAAGCAGCATTGGAACTCACTGGTAAGGAATTCTAAAGAATTGTATGTGGGTATCTTTAAGAGATTGAGAGAAAAATCAAGGAAAACACTAACAAGATCAAGGAAAGCACTGACAAAATTAAGGAAAACAGAAAAAAACTCTAGAACAATTTAGGGAAACAATACAGGAGCAAATAGACAAAATAAACCAAAAATTAGAAACAATACAAAAACAAAAAACAGAAATTCAGAAAATTAATACTAAGATTTCAGAAATAGATAACACACTGAATGGACAAAGGAGTAGAATAGAGTCAATGGAAGACAAAGTTAATGAGATTGAAGACAAATACCTCAATATTACTTTGTTAAGGGATCAAACAGACAAAAGATCGGAACAAATGAAGAAAGCCTAAGATTCATGTGGGATACCATCAAGAGGAATTATCTACATGGAATTGGAATTCCAGAACAGGAAGAAACAAATAAAACCACAGTGAAAATTGTCAAAGATTTGTTGGAAGAGAATTTCCCTAATATGAGGAAAGATGAGAATACATCCATTCAATAAGTTCATTGAACCCAAAACAGGATAGACCCCAAAAGAAAATCACCAAGACATATCACCATTAAACTCACCAAAACTAAGATGAAAAAAGAATCCTGAGGGCAGCACAGGAAATATGAAAAGTTACCTACAGTGGACAACCAATAAGCTTAAGCTTAGATTTCTCAGCAGAAACCATGCAGGTGAGATGGTAATGGGATGATATATATTAAGCCATATGTGATAATTGGGGTTGTGTGTCAACTTGGCTGGACCACAGTCAAAGGTTAGAAAAAGATATACCAAGCAAAGGTCAACCAAAAGAAAGGAGGAGTGGTAATATAGCAATATTGATTTCTGGTAAAATAGACTTTAAGACAAAAAGCACAATAAAAGACAAGGAAGGACATTATATAATGATTAAAGGATCAGTTGAACAAAGGGACATAACCATAATAAATATCTATGCACTCAATGAAAGAGCCCCAAAACACATAAATCAGACTTTAACAGAATTGAAAAGACAAATAGATGATTCAACAGTAACAGTGGGAAACTTCAATACATCACCTTCAATAAAAGATAGACCAAGTGGAAAGAAACTCAAGAAAGATGCAGAATGAAAGAATACAATCAACCAACTTTATCTTATAGACATCTACAGACCACTTTACCTAACAAAAGCAAAATATACATTCTTTTCCAGTACATATGGAACATTCTCCAGGATTTAACATATGTTAGGCTACAAAGTAAGACTCAATAAACTTAAAAACTGTAAAGCATCTTCTCAGGTCACAATACTATAAAATTAGAAATCAACACTAGGAAGAACAAAGGACAAAGAGTGATGCATGGAAATTGAATAATACCCTCACTGAAAATGACTAGGTATTAGAAGAAATGAAAAATGAAATAAAAAAATTTCTTGAATCAAATGAGAATGAAAACACAACATCCCAAAACCCCTATTTTGTATATGATATGATCCTATATATAGAAAACCCAAGAGACTAAGCAAGGAGAGTACTGGAACTTATTGAAAGATTTAGAATACTGGCAGGGTACATGATCAACATACAAAAATCAGTTGGATTCCTCTACACCAGCAAAGAGGTCTCTCAGAAGGAAATAAGGAAATCAATGCCATTTACAATAGCTACCAAAAATGCAAGATACTTGGGAATAAATCTTACCTGGGACACAAAAGACCTATACAAAGAAAATTACAAAACACTGCTTCAAGAAACTATAAGAGGTCTACATAAATGGAAGAACATACCATGCTCATGCATAGGAAAATTGAACATTGTGAACATATCAATACTACCCAAAGTGATCTATACATTCAATGCAATCCTGATCCAGATTCCATCAACATTCTTTAAAGACATAGAAAAAAACAATCACTAATTTTACTTGGAAAGGAAAGAGACCTCAGATAAGCAAAACTACTGAAGAAGAACAAGGTAGGAGATCTCACATTCCCAGATCTCAAAACCTACTACACAGCCCTAGTCATCAAAAGAGCCTGGTATTGGTAAAATGACAGACACATAGACCAGTGGAACAGAATTGAGAACCCATAAATAGATCCATCAACCTATGGTCAGCTGATCTTTGATAAAGAGTTGAAATCCAATAAATGGGGAAGAGATAGTCTATTTCACAAATAGAGCTGGCAAAATTAGATGTCCATTTGCAGAAAAGTGAAACAAGATCCATACCTCACACCATATACAAAAAGTGACTCCAGATGGATCAAAGACTTAAACGTGGAATCTAAATATAAAATTAAGGTATATCTGAATATAAAATTATATCTGAATATAAAATTCATCAAAGAAAAAATAGGGACAAACCTCTCACTCACCGCCGTCAGGTAGAATGCAACTCATAGCAACTCCCCCTTGGGTTTCTGAGGTGGTATTCTCTATAGAAGTAGTTTGCTCATTCTTCCTTCCAAAGAGTGGATGGTGGGTTTGAACCACCAGATGCTGGTTAACAGTCTTCTGGTTAGCATAGCATTAGGCACTATGCCACCAGAGCTCCTAGGGACAAACTTAGGGATCCTAATTTATGGCATAAATTGACTATCAAGCATAACCAAAGATACACAAACAATATAATATAAACTAGATGATTGAGACCTTATAAAAACTAAATTCTGAGGTGAATCAAAAGACTTCTCCAAAGGAGTAAAATGGATTTGATGCATTGAACAGTAATGACAAAAACTGGAAGAACTGTGGGGTGACATCAAGAACATCATCCATGAAGAAAACAAAATATCATTAAAAAGACTGAAAAGGAAGAAAAGACCAAAATGGATGTTAGAAGAGACTCTGAAACTTGCCCTTGAATGGAGAATAGCTAAAGCAAATGGAAGAAATGACAACATAAAAGAGCTGAACAGAAGATTTCAAAGGGCAGCTCAAGAAGACAAAGTCCATTATTATGAAATGTACAAAGACAAGGAGTTAGAAAACAAAAAGAGAAGAACATACTTGGCATTTCTCAAGCTGAAAGAACTGAAGAAAAAAATTAAGCCTCAAATTTCAGTAGTGAAAGACTGTATGGGCAAAATATTGAATGATGCAGGAAACATCAAAAGAAGAGGGAAGGAATACACAGTCACTGTAGGAAAAAGAATTGGCCAATGTTCATCTATTTCAGGAGGTGGCATATGATCAAGAACCAATGCTATTGAAGGAAGAACTTGAAGCTGGACTGAAGGAAGTGGTGAAATACAAGGCTCCAGGAATTGATGGGATACCTATTGAGCTATTTTAACAAATGGATGCTGTGCTAGAGGCAGTGACTTGGCTATACCAGGAGATTTGGAAGAGAGCTACGTGGCCAACTGACTGGAAGAGATCCATATTTGTACCTGTTCCAAAGAAAGGTGATCCCACAGAATGTGGAAATTACTGAACAACATCATTGATATAACACACAAGTAAAGCCTTACTGAAGATAATTAAAGAACGGTTGCAGCAATATATTGACAGAGAACTTCCAGAAATGCAAGCTGGATTCAGAAGAGAACATGGAATGAGGGATATCATTGCTGATGTCATATGAATCTTGCCTCAAAGCAAAGAATACCAGAAAGATGTGTACTTGTGTTTTATTGACTATGCAAAAGCATTTGATTGTGTGGATCATAACAAATTATGGATAACATTGAGAAGAATGAGAATTCCAGAACACTTCATTGTACTCATGAGGAATCTGTACACAGATAGGAGGCTGTCGTTCAAACAGAACAAGGGGATACTGCCTGATTTAAAATCAAGAAGGCAATGTTGTGTCCTTCCACCATACTTATTCAATCTGTACGCTGAACAAATAATCTGAGAAGGTGGACTACATGAAGAAGAAACATGGCCTCGGGATTGGAGGAACTCATTGACAACCTGCGTTATGAAGACGACACCTCTTTGCTTGCTGAGAGTGAGGATGACTTGAAACACTTACTCATGAAGATTAAAGACTACTGTCTGCAGTATGGATTACACCTTAATATAAAGAAAACAATAATCCTCACAATGGGAGCTCTGGTAGCATAGTGCCTAAGGCACTTGACTGCTAACCAGAAGGCTGGCGGTTCAAACTCATCAGCCACTCTTTGGAAGGAAGGTTGGGCAATCTACTTCCGTAGTGATACTGCCTCGGCAACCCAAGGAGGGGTCACTATGAGTCGGGGCTGGCTCAACGGCACACAACAACAACAACGGGATCAATAAGCAGCATCATAATAAATGGAGAAAAGATTGAAGTTGTTCAGAGACTTCATGTTATTTGGTTCTGCAATAGATGCCAATAGAAGCAGCAGTCAGGACATCAGATGACATATAGCACTGATCAAGTCAGCTGCAAAGGACTTCTTTGAAGTGATGAATTGCAAAGGTGTTTTGTTGAAGACTAAGGTGTGCCTTACTCAAGCCATGGTATCTTCAATTGCCATATATGCATGTGAGAGCTGGACAATGAAAAAGGAAGACCAAAGAAGAATTGATGCTTTTGAGTTGTAGTGTTGGCGAAGAATGCAGAGAGTACCATGGACTCCTAAAAGAACTAACAAATCTGTCCTTGAAGAAGTGCAGCCGGAATGCTCCTTGGAAATGAAAATGGCCAGACTTGGTCTCACCTACTTTTGTCATGTTGAAAGAAGGGCCCATTCCCTGGAGAAAGATATCATGCTTGGCAAAATAGAGGGATGAGGAAAAACGGGAAGGCCCTCACTGAGATGGATTGACACAGTAGCTGCAACGATGGGCTCAGGTATAGCAAAGATCATGGTGCTGGCACCGGACTGGGCAGTGTTTCATTCTGCTGTACATGAGGTCACTATGAGTCAGAGATGACTTGATGGCACCTAACAATAACTGTGGAAAACAGTATGGCACCTCCTTAAGAAGCTGGAAATAAAAATACCACATGATCCAGCAATCCCACTATTAAGTATATATCCTGGAGAAACAAGACCCATGACACAAACAGGTATATGCACATCCATGTTAATTGCAGCATCATTCACAATAGCAAAAGGATAGAAACAACCTAAGTGCCCATTAACGGATGAATGGATAAATACCATGGTACATGCACACAATGGGATATTGTACAACATTAACGAATAGCAATGAATCTGTGAAACACCTCATAACATTAACAGACCTAGATGACATTATGCTGAATGAAATTAGTCAATCACAAAAGGACAAATATTGTATGAGACCACTATTATATAAACCCAAAAAATAATACACAAAAAGAAACATTCTTTGAAGCTTACCAGGGATGGGAGGGTAAGGGAGAGTAAGTCACTAGCTAGAGGGTAGACATACTTTGGTAAAGCAAAAGACAATATAAAATAAAGTGGTTGTTGTTGTTGTTGTGTGCCGTCGAGTCAAACCCGACTCATAGCGACCCCTCCTTGGGATTCCGAGGCAGTATCACTACGGAAGTAGGATTGCCCAACCTTCCTTCCGAGGAGTGGCTGGTGGGTTTGAACCGCCAGCCCTCTGGTTAGCAGGCAAGTGTCTTAGCCATTATGCTACCAGAGCTCCCAAAATAAAGTGGTAGTCAGCACAAAATGATTGAAGCAAAGGAAGATACTGGGAGGAGAACAAGAATTAAGGGAAACAAAAATAAATACTATTACATACATAGTCTTTCAATAACAATAATAGCAATAATCTAGGAAGATGCATAGATAGACATGCAAGCTTAACAGGTGTGAGAAGGTGGATGAGATTACTCCCATGAATATATGTAGGTTTGACAGAGGATATTTTTACATATTTATATGTGCTGCAAATATATCCATGAATATAGTAGAGCATACTTGGGGCAATGTTATGGAAATTTCTTAGCTATAACCAAATACCTGGTGGCTCAGGACTATAGTCTCAGGGGACATCAAGGTCGATTGGCATAACATAGTCCAGAGAGATGATATTCTGCACCCTGCTTACAATTTGTGAGTGGCCATCTAAGGTGCAACTATTGGTCTCTCCCTATCTGTAGCAAAGAAGAGTGAAAATTATCAAAGGTGCATGGGATGAAAAGAAATGACAATTGAATTTATTTGTGTTGAACCTGCTTCATAGTCTAAAATTCTAGTGGATAAAGTATTTGGCTGCTAACCAGAAGTCAGCAGTTCAAACCCACTAGCTGTTCCCAGAAGGAAGATGGGGCGATCTACTTCCCTAAATATTTATGGCCTCAGAAACCCAATGGGGGTCACTATGAGTTGGAATCAACTTGATAGCAATGAGTTTGGTTTTTTTTGGTTTTGGAGTCTGACAGTTAAGGTTTGACTCCTATCATTTGCCAGCTGTTACAATCTTGATAAAGACGTATGGACTATTACAGAGTGTGTATTTAAAAGCAGTGAGTCTATATTTAAAGGATTATTTAGGAACATAGAATCTTGTCTTCTGTGTTTTTAAGGAGGCAGATACCATTTTTTCTTTCTAAATAACCCAAAATAGAGACATTTTTATTATGCTTGTATTTAATGTTCTTTCAGCTGAACTTCCATTTTTCATTTCAAAGTAGATTTCATGGTGGTTGCTATCTTTCTTCGCATAATCAGTGCAAGAGTCTAACATATCCAGGGCTAAAATATGTAGACATGGTGAGTAAATGATTGGTGCTTGTTTCTGTTCACAAGAGGCAGAGGGTGTGTGGGCTAGTGATGATCAGCCTGAGGTATACCAGAATCACCCAGGGAGCTTGTAAGAAATCAGGATACCTGTGCCCTAAAACAATTAGTGGGATTTTAGAGCATTTGAGACTTCTTCTTTTAGGTGTTTTGGGCTAATACAGAAGGAGTTGGGTAATAAATTATCCATGTATTTATCAGATTTTCTAATTACTTAGCATGTATCCTCTTATTCATTAAACTTCTTTGTGCATTCATCTCAACATTTATATATTCGTAAATGGAATGCCTGTGTTTTTATTTTAAGGGCAGATGATGACACCAATTACATTTGTCAAATTCTTCACTATAAGGTGTATGGGCAATAGGGTCAAAGAGACCTGAATTTGACTTTCTTACTTGCTGTGAGACCTTAGGCAAACAAATCATTAAACTCTCCAAGCCTCAGTTTCCTTGTCTGTAAATTAAAAAAAAAAAGGGGGGGGGATAATACTCTTGTCTCTTAATGTTGTCATGGAGATTAAAAAAGATAATGTAAGCAAAGCACACAGCAAAGAGCCTAGTACTCAAGCATTAAATATTATCATTTATATTATCATTATTTAATTCTTTGAAATAAACAGTTGAAAGAAAATTAATGATTGCTTTAGAGGTTAAAGAATATTTTTAAAATGCAGAAAGTTACACCTATACTTATTTAAAGTATTTGAAATTTGATATTTTGAATACCTGAAATCTAAAAATCAAGAGTTATATTACATTAAAAATGTAATATAGCATATTTTATCTCCAAGGAGAACTATAAAATTTATCTATTTTGTTGTTGTTGTGAGGTGTCATCGAGTTGTCTCCGACTCATAGTGACCCTATGCACAGCAAAATGAAACATTGCCCGGTCCTGTGCCAGCTCATGATCCTTGCTGTACTTGAGCCCATCACCGCAGCCACTGTGTCAATCCATCTCATTGAGGGCCTTCCCCTATTTCGTCGATCTTCCACCTTACCAAGCATGACATCCTTCTCCAGGGAATTGTCCCTTCTGACAACATGACCAAGGTAGGTGAGACCAAGTCTGGCCATTCTGGCTTCCAAGGAGCAATCCAGCTGCACTTCTGCCAGGTCAGATTTGCTAGCTCTTCCGGCAGTCAATGGTACTTTCTTCACCAGCACCACAACTCTAAAGCATCAACTCTTCTTCAGTCTGCCTTATTCATTGTCTGGCTTTCACATGCCTAAGAGGCTATTGAAATACTATGGCTTGGGTTGTTGTTGTTGTTGTTATGTGCCGTCGAGTCGGCCCCGACTCATAGCGACCCCTCCTTGGGTTTCCGAGGCAGTATCACTACGGAAGTAGGATTGCCCAACCTTCCTTCCGAGGAGTGGCTGGTGGGTTTGAACCACCAGCCTTCTGGTTAGCAGTCAAGTGCTTTAGCCACTATGCTACCAGAGCTTGGGTTAGGCACACCTTAATCTTCAAAGAGACATCTTTGCTCTTCAGCACTTTAAATAGCTCTTTTGCAGAAGAATTTCCCAATACAGTAGGATGTCTGATTTCTTGACTGCTGCTTCAATGGGGGTTGATGGTGGATCCAAGTAATATGAAATCTTCGACAGCTTCATTCTTTTCTCCGTTTATTGTGAAGCTGCTTATTTGTCCAGTTGTTAGGATTTTTCTTTTCTTTTTGTTGAGGTGTTATCCATACTGCAGACTGTAGTCTTTAATTTTCATCAGTAAGTGCTTCAAGTCATCTTCACTTTCAGTAAGCAATGTTATGTCATCTACATATCTCAGGTTGTTAATGAGTCTTCCTCCAATCCTGATGTTGTGTTCTTCTTCATATAGTCCAGCTTCTCACATTATTTGCTCAGCATACAGATCAAATAGGTATAGTGAAAAGATACAATGCCAACACAGAACTTTCCTGATTTTATATCATGCAGTATCCCCTTGTTCTGTTTGAATGACTGCCTCTTGATGTACAGGTTCCTCATGAGCACAATTTAGTGCTCTGGAATTCCCATTATTCTCAATATTATCCATAATTTTTTATGATCCACAGAGTCAAATGTATTTGCATGGTCAATAAAACATTAAGTACACACCTTTCTGGTATTCTTTGCTTTCAGCCAAGATCCATCTGACATCAGCAATGATATTCTTCATTCTATGTCCTCTTCTGAATCTAGCTTGCATTTCTGGAAGTTCCCTGTCAATAGACTGATGCAACCATTTTTTTAATTATCAGAGGGGTATGGAAGCTGTTCGCTCCTTCTTCTCTTTTGAGCTAGTTTTCTTCCTTCAAGGTAGCTTTTATTATCTCTCCTCACTGATGGTAATAGGTTATTGCAATTTGTGTCTACTTTTGCTATATTCTCCTCTTATTTAATCATGGTGGTTGTTGTTGTTATGTGCCGTTCAATCAGACCCAACTCATAGCAACCCCTCCTTGGGTTTCTGAGACAGTATTACTATAGAAGTAGATTGCCCAACCTTCCTTCTGAGGAGTGGCTGGTGGCTTTGAACCACCAGCATTCTGACTAGCAGTCAAGTGCTTTAGGCACTATGCTACCAGAGCCACTACTCCTCTGTATATACTTTAAATAGCATTTTCTGCACTTAAGAATAATTTATTTAGCTCTTGAGGCTAAAGGCTGGTCCTATGTATACATTTTCATACAGGGTACTTTGAATTATACTCCCAGGATAGTGGTTGAAATCTTGCCCAGAGGTATTCGGTGAGTTACAAAAGTAGGCATTGATTGATGTACAATCGGAGGAGTTTCTGATTTCAGGAATATTTCATCTTATTTCAGCAGCAGGTGGGTAAGAACTGAGGTTTTGTAATTTTTCTTATTTGTATTTCTGTTGTTACAAATTCTATTAAAACTCGAATTTTTTTTCTCATCCAGGCTAAACCAAAACCAAACTCACTGCCATCAAGTTGATTCCAACTCATAGAAACTCCCATTGGGTTTACAGAAGCAACCACCTCATCTTTTTTTTTTTTTTCCACAGAGCAGCTGGTGGGTTTGAACCACTACTTTTTGGAAAATAGCCAAATGCCTTAACCACTATACCACTGGAGAATGTTATATTCCTATGACTTCAAGAGAGTTCATTTTTGCCTTTTCTCTCCTTAATTAGGCATAGTTGCTCACAGCAAAGTTTCTCTTTAGTTACTCATGATTTTAATTAACATTTTTAGATGGATGGTGGTTGTTGTTAGGTTCCAACTCATAGCTCCCCTGTGTACAACAGAGTCAAACACTGCCTGCTTCCTCACCATCCTCACCAACATTGCTATGCTTGAGCCCATCATCGCAGCCACTATGTCAAACCATCATTGATTGTCTTCCCCTTGTTCATTGACCTGCTCCTTTACCAAGCATGATATCCTTCTCCAGGGATGACTCCCTTCTAATTACATGACCAAAGTAAAAGAGAGAAAGTCTGGCCATTCTCACTTTTAAGGAACACTCCAGCTACACTTCTTCCAAAACAGATTTGTTAGTTCTTCTGGCAGTCCATGGTATTTTTAGTATTTTTTGCCAACACCGTAATTCAAAAGTATCAACTTTTCTTCAGTCTTCCTTATTCATTGTCCAGCTTTCATGTGTACATGAGGCTATTGAAAATACCATGGCTTGGGTTAGGTTCACTTTAGTTTTCAAAGTAACATTTTTATTCTTTAACATTTTAAAGAGGTATTTTGCAGCAGATTTTCCCAGTGCAATACCTTGTTTGATTTCTTGACAGCTTGTTCCATTGTCATTGATTGTAGATCCAAATAAAATAAAATCCTTGACAACTTCAATCTTTTCTCCGTTTGTCATGATGCTGGTTATTTTTCCGGTTGTGAAAGTTTTCGCTTTCTTTATGTTGAGGTGTAATTTATACTGAATGTTGCAGTCTTTGATCTTCACCATGCAGTGCTTCAAGTCCTCTTCACTTTCAGCAAGCAAAGTCATGTCATCTGTATATCACAGGTTGTTAATGAGTCTTCCTCTAATCCAGTGCATTCTTCTTCATATAGTCCAGCTTCTAAAATTATTTGTGCAACATATCGATGGAACAAGTATGAATTAAAGGACATAACCCTGACACACATCTTTCCTGTTTCTAAACCATGCAGTATTCCCTTATTCTGTTAGAATGCCTGCCTCTTGGTCTGTACATAGGTTCCTCATGAGGACAATTAATTGTTCTGGAATTCTCATTCTTTGCAACATTTTCCATAATTTGATATGATCCACATAGTCAAATGCCTTTGCATAGTCAATAAAACACAGGTAAACATCTTTCTAGTATTCTTCTCTTTCAGCCAAGATCTGTCTGATATCAGCACTGATGTCCCTTATTTCATGTCCTCTTCTGAATCTGGCTTGAATTTCTGGCAGTTCCCTGTTGATGTACTGCTGCAACTGGTTTTGAGTAATTTTCAGCAAAACTTTACTTGTGAGTGATATTAATGATATTCCTCAATAATTTCTGCATTCTGTTTGATCACCTTTCTTTGGAATGGGCACAAATATGGATCCCTTACAGGCAGTTAGCAGGTCTTCCAAATTTCTTGGCATAAGCGAGCAAGGGCCCCCAGCATTGCATCCATTTTTTGAAATATCTCAATATCCATTGAGGGTATTCTATCAGTTCCTGAAGCTTTATTACTCACCAATTTTCAGTGTAGCTTGGACTTCTTTCTTCAATACCATCAGTTCTTGATCATATGCTGCCTCCTGAAACACTTGAATGTTGACTGATTCTTTTTGTTTCAGGGACTCTGTGTATTCCTTCCATCTTCTTTTGATGCTTCCTACATTGTTTGTTATTTTTAGGTGGATTAGAAGTTGCAATTCCTTATAGCTTATGCTGCAAGCATTGAATGATTAAAAAAAAACAAACAAAACAAGTGTTCATTTTTCTGTCATGAGCTTAATGAGTCATACTCCTTGTGAGGTGGTATATGAAAAGTTGGGAGAAGGCAGGGGGTAATGTATCAGGCAAACCTCCAGCAGGGCTGATGGCCTGAACTTTATTGATGCTGCTTTATGATATGTGTCAAAACAAATTCAGGAAACAGCTTTTGCTTAAAAGTTTGGAATGTAGAGGTAACTGATATTTAAGTGAAAGAATGTTACTTTTGGAATAGCTGAGCTAAAACTCTTTCCAAAACCATCAATTTCATTTATTAAACTTACCAAAGAGAAGAAAAGTGACAAGAAAAGGCATAGATCATTTATTTATTTGACAAGTTACTCGGAGTTCTTGTGCTTTGTAAAACAGCAATTAAGACAGATTTTATTATGCTCAGCATGTGTGTTTGCCTGGTCTAAAACTGTTTACATATTTACTGGCAAGGCACTGATGAAAACAGATCAGCCCAAAGGATTTTTATCTCCCTGTCTGTGGAACACTATGAAAGTTGCATTTTTAACAGATGATGCCTACAGTTGTTTTTAAGATTCCTGACTGAAGTCATGAAGTCTTAAAAATTTTGGAACCCAAGATTTTGACTCATGTTACAATTTGAGTAACTGCTTCAGAGGAAAGGGCTTAGTCTAATTTTGAGCCTGTGGCTTCATTCTCACATGTTTGAAGTTCATTTCCTGAGGATAATATTTATAAGCTCCATAATTGAGCCAGTACTTTACATAGCCTTATTTAAGTAGTGAAGAAGGAGACCCATCCAAGGCATTTTCTGACTCAGGGGACCCCATGTGTGTCAAAGTCAAACTCTGCTCCAGAGGACTTTTAATGGCTGATTTTTCAGAAGTAGATCACCAGAACTTTCTTTCAAGGTGCCTCTGGGTGGACTTAAACCACCAACCTTTCAGTTAGCAACCAAATTCATTAACTGCTTGGACCACCCAAGGACTCTCCAGACCACTATGTTCTTGTTGTTGTTGTTAAGTGCTGTTGAGTCATTTCCGACTCATAGCGACCCCATGCACAGCAGAACGAAACACTGCCCGATCCCGCGCCAGCCGCACAATCCCTGCTATACTTGAGCTCATCATTGCAGCCACCGTATCAATCCATCTCGTTGAAGGCGTCCCCCTCTTTCGTCGACCCTCCACCCTACCAAGCATGACATCCTTCTCCAGGGAATGGTCCCTTCTTACAACATGACCAAAATAGGTGAGACG
>NW_006921680.1:3049553-3052738 GCF_000298275.1 Orycteropus afer afer | reverse complement strand
GGCCTGATTTTCCCCTCCTCACTTAATCCCTTTGGCTGATTGCTCTTCTGTCCGGGTTCAAGACTTTTATCCACTTCCCTGCTCTTCCGGCCTGCTACTCTGGCATGCACTATTGGACAGTATTTCTCAAATGAAGTGTCTGATGCTATACTTTTACAGTTAATAGGTAGGCTGCAAAATAAAGACTTTGAGAAACTCTACTATAACTGTGGTTAAACTTTTTTCAGCAGGACTTCTAAGAGATTTGGGAGCTCTGGTGGCATAGTGCTTAAGGCATTTGACTGCTAACCAGAAGGCTGGCACTTAGTTCAAACCCAGCAGCTACTCCTGGAAGGAAGGTTGGGCAATCTACTTCCGTAGTGATACTGCCTCAGAAACCGAAGGAGGGGTCAGATCTGATTCCATGACAGTGAGTGAGTCTAAGAGATTTAATGCATAAGTGAGCATTGTGACAAACCAAGAAAGGACATGACACACAACATTTCCCAGACTCTTATCAGGCAGCACCTATGGTCATCTCACAGAACACTGTTTCTCAGAACACAGTTGTGGGAAACCTGTCCAGAGTGATAGGGTTAATTGCAAGCACACAGCTGGTCTCAACCTCTCTGGGTCCTGGTCTTCCAAAGGCCCATTAGAATGCCAAATTCAACAGCGGGACTGGTGACCTTCTCTCTGATACTTGCATTCCTATTTCCTGAGAGAGAGGGTCCAGTGGAATCTTTTGGCCACATGAGGCACTCCTATTTATCCATCTTAAGCCAAGGTGCACCATAGGAGTTAGTCTTCCTTATACATTTTCTTTGGTATTAGCATGAATTCTTGGACCAGTTAGCTATAGCCAGGGTAACAGTATAAAATGGTAAACTATAGACATTTTCTTTTAAAAAATTGTTTTAGTGAGATGAACTCACATAATCCATTTCATTCTAAAAAAAAAAAAAAAAAATTATCACCCCCAAAGGAAACCCTATATTTTTTAAGCAATTGCTCCTCATTCTTCTCTCCTCCTAGTGCATGGCAATCACCAATCTGTATTCCATCTCTATGGATTTGCCTATTCTTGGTATTTCATAGAAATGGAATCATATAATATGTGACTTTTTGTGTCTGGCTTCTTTCAGACAGCATAAAGTTTTTGATGTTCATGTTGTACCATGTTATCAGTATTTCATTCCTTTTTATGGGTGAATAATATTCCATTATGTGTATATACCCCATTTTGTTTATCCATTTTGTTTATACATTCATCCACTGATGGACATTTGGACTATTCCCACCTTTTGGGTGTTTGTGCTTCTATTAATATGCAGGCATAAGTATTTGTTTTGGTATATAATTTCAATTCTTTTGGGTATATATCTAGGAATGGAATTGCTGATCATACGTCAACTCTGTGTTTGTGCTGACAGAAATCTACCATGAGACAGCACTGACACAAGATGGAACATCATGAATGTAGCAGTTGTTGGTCATTTAATTGATGGCAATGGTGGATTATAGTCTTTTTACCACACACGAGACATGGTGCAGGTCTGCATGATGTCATCCTCCTTTCCCTTGTGCATACTCAAATGGCACTGTGATTCATTGTGGGGCAGGAAAGGGAGTCCAAAGTGACATCTGCAGTACTGTCAGAAGGACTGCATCTATAGTAATTGTGTGGACCTCTGATGTCTCTGAGCTGTTCCTCTCTGGGATCAGGTGTAGGAGCTCATGAAAAAGAGCTTTCCAAGATAGGATCAGAGTTAATTTCTTTTCTTATCTGAGTTGAGAAGGAACCTGAGGTTGTGGTTTACTGTGTCTCAAGCCACATTAAACTTACTCAACATTACTAGTGTGCAAGTGCAGAGGATTTGTTACAGTTCTATTGGGTTCTGATTAAATATATTGGAAATTATATGCAAGAACATTAGCAAGAATTTAAAACAAAATTTCCCACCTGTGCAATTTAAATGAATATAAAATCAAAAGTAAATTCTACTTCACAAAGAAAGTTGAGCCATCTCAGGATAGAAAGGATAAAAGGGAAAAATTGTTGAATTTACTATTGATAACAGATGATAAAATATTGTTTGATATTGCTTTCCATTCATACTGACACTGTGATAGTGAATAGGGTAAGATACTCTACATGGACCTTATCCAAAAAACTATACCACTCGTCCTTCTTTCAGTGATTAACATTCTGCAAATTTCAGTCTTATGCACTGCTCTTTCTTGATTCATTGAATAATTGCTGATCCCATAACCAAATGATAATACTGTTTTTCATTTGGTTAGTTCTTTGGTCCTCTATTCTTCATAATTCTCTGAAGGCTTACTCACTGTGTGTGAGACACTGAGCAGACATCTTTTGAAATGCAGCAGTGCACAGGCATGTTTTTGCCATCCAGGAAAACTATACATAACATAAAAAAGGTTGTGAGAAATTCCATACAAAGTGGTACAAAAGAAGTTGTAGCAGCTTTTCAGAATGTGATACCAAAAAGGCAGATTCTGGTAAACTGGGGTCTCAGTTTGGACCAGCCTGTAAGTATGGTGCTTCAGGTCCTATGAAAAGAAACATCATTCCAAATGAATTTTTTTTTTTCTAGAAAATGAAAGTTATATTACTATATCCTTTAGAATGATATTTTGCAACTCCCATTTCCTCTTTTTTTTTTAACTTTTCATTGGTATTTGGGTGCAAGTTTACCCAAAACTTCCCATTCAAAAATTCATACACATTTTGATTAGTGACATTAATTGTAATCCCTAGAATGCAACAGCACTCTTCCCACTACCTCCCTATGTTTACAGTTACCATTTGTCCTTCTTTCCTACCCCTTCCTGCCTTCTGAGATTTGTTCATAGGAAATGTTGCCTTTTTGATCTCATATGGTTGGTGGTTCTAAGGAGTGCAATGAACATGTGTGTATATCTGTTCATATCCCAGTTCTTATTTCTTTAAGATAGTGGGTGTGATAGTTGGAGCTGTGTGTCAACTTGGCTGGACCCCAGTTCTGTGTGGTTGTTCCCAGGATGGGATCAGATGACTGAGTTCTGAGTGGCCAATCTGCCCAAGAGGAGTTTCCCTAGGGGGTGTGGCCTGCTTGCAATGATATCCAAGGACAATCTGGAAGAATGGCATTCCTTAAGGAATTGGAACCCTGGTGTGCGAACTACAGACTTCCTTGAGTGAG
>NW_006921680.1:3028287-3049018 GCF_000298275.1 Orycteropus afer afer | reverse complement strand
TGGAACATATGGCATTTCTAATTCCAATTTTGAAAGGAAATACCTTCCTGTTTTCCAGAATAGTTGCCTCAATTTACTGTCCCATCAGCAGTGCATGAAGGTTCCAGTCTCACCACACCTTCACCAGAATTTGTTTTCTGTTTTTTTGAACTTTGCTATTAATTCTAGGGTGAGATGGTATCTCATTGTTTTATGGATTTTCATCTCTTTAATGGCTAATCAACTCAGTGACTATGGTTTTTTTTGGGAGGGGATGAGTTTATGGCTAATGACTAAGAGCATTTCTTCATGTGTTTGGTAGCCACTTGAATGTCTTCTTTGGTAGAGCATATGTTCATGTACTCTGGCCATTTTTTAATTGGATTGTTTGTCTTCTTGCTCTTGAAGTATTGAACATTTCTACAAATTTTAAAAATTAGTCCTCTGTCCAATGTCATTGCCAATTTTTTTTTCCCAGTCTGTAGGTTCTCTTTGTACTCTTTTAGTGAAATCTTTTGATATGCATAAATGTTTAATTTTTAGGAGGTTCCATTCATTTAGTTTGTCTTCTTCTGTTTGTGCATTTTCACTTATTTATGCCATGTATTAGCAATTGTGCTCATTAGGAACCTGTACACAGACCAGGAGGCTGTCGTTTGAATAGAACAAGGGGATACTGCATGGTTTAATATCAGGAAGGCAGTGTGTCAGGGTTGTATCCTTTCTCCATATTTATTCAATCTGTATGCTGAGAAAATAATCTGAAAAGCTGGACTCTATGAAAAAGAATCTAGCATCAGGATTGGGGGAAGACTCATTAACAACCTGCAAAATACAGATGACACAACCTTGCTTGCTGAAAGTGAAGATGACTCGAAGCAGCTACTGATGAAGATTAAAGACTACAGTCTGCAGTATGGATTACACCTCAATATAAAGAAAAAAAAAATCCTCACAAATGTACCAATAAGCAGCATGATGATAAACAGAGAAAAGATTGAAGTTTTCAAAGATTTCATATTATTTGGATCCACAATTAACACCAGTGGAATCCTCAGTCAAGAAATCAGACATCAAATTGCATTGGGCAAATCTGCTGCAAAAGACCTCTTTAAAGTGCTGAAGAGCAAAGATGTCTCTTTGAAGATTAAGGAACTCCTAAGGAGCTCTGGTAGCATAGTGCCTAAGGCACTTGACTGCTAACCAGAAGGCTGGCCGTTCAAACCAACCAGCCACTCCTTGGAAGGAAGATGGGGCGATCTGCTTCCATACTGATACTGCCTCGGAAACCCAAGGAGGGGTAGCTATGAGTCAGGTCCGACTCAACAGCACATAACAACAACAACAACAACAAAATAGTGCCTAAGGAGCTCTGGTAGCATAGTGCCTAAGGCACTTGACTGCTTATGAGGAGGTTCACAACTGGGCAGTATTTCGTTCTATTGTACATATAGGGTCGTTAAGAGTCAGAGTTGATTTGATGACACCAAACGACAACAATAACAACTTTGTTTGTGGTTCAAACCTACCAGCCACTCCTTGGAAGGAAGATGAGGCAATCTACTTCCGTAGTGATACTGCCTTGGAAACCCAAGGAGAGGTCGCTATGAGTTGGATCCAACTCGATGGAAAATAACAACAACAATAGTGCCTGAAGCACTTGACTGCTAATCAGAAGGCTGGCGGTTCAAACCCACCAGCCACTCCTCAGAAGGAAGGTTGGGCAATCTATTTCCATAGTGATACCACCTCAGAAACCCGAGGAGGGGTCGCTATGAATCAGGTCTGACTCGACAGCAAACAACAACAACAATCCAAGCCATGGTATTTTCAGTCATCTCATATGCACGTGAAAGCTGAACAATGAATAAAGAAGACAGAAGAAGGAATGCCTCTGAATTGTGGTGTTGTCAAAGAATACTGAAAATACCATGATCTGCCAGAAGAACAAATTTATCCTGGAGGAAGTGCAGCTGGAATGCTCCTTTGAAGCAAGAATGGCCAGACTTTGTCTCACCTACTTTGGTCATTTTGTCAGAAGGGACCATTCCTTGGAGAAGGATATCATGCTTGGTAGAGTGGAGGGTCAGCGAAAAAGGAGAAGACTATTGTGGTAGTTAAGGTTGTGTGTCAACTTGGCTGGGCCTGGTTGAGTGGCTGGGCAGCAGGTGATGAGACTGGCAATCAACTCCATTGTGAGATCTACCACAAGCAGCTGGGTAGCTGCTTTAGGGATGTGGTCTGCTTCCAGTATACAAGAAGCAACTTTGGGAATCATCTCTAGCTTATGGCATGCTTGAAGCCTACATGTAGCTGAGTCATTGTTCAGCAGTCTGCCATGCTCTGCCATGCTCTTGGGACTTTCAATGGACTTGAATTAATGGCCTGCCATATGATTTGGTAATATCAGGACTGTGTCTTATTACTTATTGCCCTTGGGCTTGTCACCTTCAGCAGCCAGGAGCTGAGTGAAGAAAAGCCTCCTGCTTCAGTGGGCTGGGAGCAGGAGGCAGAGCTGAAGCCTAAGGTTGAGGGGCTTTCACCCAGACCCTAGAGCCTGGCACTTTGAACTCGGCCTTAAAGCCTCCAAAATTGTAAGAGAATAAACTCCTGTTTGTTCAAGCCATCCCATTTGTGGTATATTCCTGTCAGAGCAGCACTAGGTAAGCAAAACAACCATCAGTAAGATGGATTGACACAGTAGCTGCAACAGTAGGCTTAGGTATAGCATGAATTATGAGGAGGTTCACAACTGGGCAGTATTTCATTCTGTTGTACATAGGGTCGCTAAGAGTCAGAGTTGGCTTGATGACACCAAACGACAATAATAACAACTTTGTTTTTATTTTTTCTTTGATGATCTTTATAGTTTTAAGTTTTACATTTAGGGCTTTAACCTATCTTATTTCATTTCTGTATATGGTGAGAGATATGGATCCTGTTTCATTTTTCTGCAAATGAATATCCAGTTTCTCCAGCACCATTTGTTAAAGATACTATCTCTTCCTCTTTTAATGGGTTTTGGCTCTTTGTCAAAGATCAGCTGTCCATAAATAGATGAACTTGTTTTCAGTTCACAATTATGTTCCATTGGTCTATGGCTAAGAATTTTTCATGACTTTGCCCCTTGTATACTCTATTATATTCATGGATATATTTGCAGCACAGATAAATATATATGTAGAAATATCATCTGTCTAACCTATGTATAGTCACGGATGTAGTTCCATTCACCTTCCCACTCGCTTTGGAAGGAAAGCCATGACACCATAACTTGTACATTTCAGACAATCACCTTCTGGGCCATCATCAGCCCTTTGGGAATCATGGGTCCTGTCTGGTGCATAGTGTTTCAGAGACAGGTGTAAGATATGTCTGTATTACAGGCAAATTATTTTAAGATTTATGTTAATATTTTAATATTTTGGTGAAGGAGCACTATAACTTTTATTACATACTGTTGTTGTTGTTATGTGCTGTCAAGTCAGACCTGACTCATAGCGACCCCTCCTTAGATTGCTGAGGCAGTATTACTATGGAAGTAGATTGCCCAACCTTCCTTCCAAAGAGTGGCTGGTGGATTTGAACTGCCAGCCTTCTGGTTAGCAGTCAAGTACCTTAGGCACTATGCTACCAGAGCTCTTTTTATCATATTCACTTACCATATTTCATTGATTTTAAGACATACTCTTTTTTTAACATTTTAATATATTTGAGGTTATGATGTGTTTTTACAGTCATTGGCATGCCATATTTTAGTTGGCAGCATTCCTTATAGCCCTTTCAGAATTTTTTTCAAGAAGAACATGACTCTGCTAATGGAGCATTGGCGATTATTCAAGGTCTTTTGGGTTCCTCCTGCTAGTTAGAAGGTGAAAGGGAGTTACTCAGCTAAAATATAAAGAAATGACACATTAAGGAAATTCAGGGATTCATGAAGTTGTGAGAGAACCAGGGTAGCTCATCTTTTGACACATTATTATGTCTTCTTTGCAAAAAAGTGGAATAGGAGCATAACTAAATACGGGTAAAATTGATTCATGACTTTGCAATGCCCCATAACAAATTCACCCAATATGCAGTGAATGCTACAAAGCATATATTCTACTATGGCTCATGGGCATGTTTGAAGAAGTAAAATTGTATCTGCTCTAACAAACTGCTCCAGAAATATAATAGATAAAAAGACACACACATATGATAAGCTAAATGAATATGCTGTTGTTGTTAGTTGCCACTAAGTGAGTTCCAACTCATGGCTACCCCATGTACAATAGAATAAAATGTTGTCCAATCTTATGTCATCTTTACACCTGTTTATATGCTTCATTGTTGTGGCCACAGTGTATTTTGAGCGCCTTCCAATGTAGGACACTCATCTTCTAGCACAATATCAGATAATATACTATTGTGATCCATAGGGTTTTCATTGACTAATTTTTGGAAATAGTTCACCTAGCCCTAGCCAGTGCATCTAGGACAGAGTGAGCAAGTAACAGAAGGATCCAGGTAAGGGAAGGGACCCAACCCCCAATCCCCAAGTGGCAAGAAAAGCAGAGGGGAAAGGAAAGGAAAGCCAGGGCATCCAGGAGAGAGAGAGCAAGCAGCAGAGGCATCCAGGTAAGGGGAGGGACCCAGGCCCCAACTCTCAAGTGGCACGAAAAGTAGAGGGCAAAAGAAAGGAAAGCCAGGGCATGCAGGACAGAGTGACCAAGCAGCAGGGATCCTGATAAGGGGAGGGTAGAGAGGTTTCAAACAGCTAAGGGAGACAAACTTGTCTATCAGTTTCTCTTGCTCTGGTGGTGTGTTGCTGTGAGACTTGAGGCTGTGCCACCCGTGTTTCAAATGCTAGCAGGGTTGAACATGGTGCACGGGTTTTGGTGCAGCTTGCAGACTGAGACAGACTAGGAAGAAGGACAAGGCCATCCACTTCTCAAGTATTGGCCAGAGAAAACCTTATGCATAGCAGAGAAACACTGTCTGTTACATTACTAAGCAACTATATGAATAGCCTGGAAACACTGTCTGATTCAGTGCAGGACAATGAGCCACTTAGGTTGGAAGGCTCTCAAAATAGGACTAGGAAAGTGCTGCATCATTAGAGTAGAATCAACCTTATTGATATGGCTAAAGTAAAGCTTTCGAGACCTCCATTTGCTGATGTGACATGACTCAAATTGAGGAGAAATAGCTACAAACATCCATTAATAATTGAAACATGGAATGTACAAAGTATGAATCTAGGAAAATTGGAAGTTGTCAAAAATGAAAAGAAATGCACAAAGATTGATATCCTAGGCTTTAGTGAGCTTAAGTGGACTGGTTTGGGCCATTTTGAATCAGATAACCATATGATCTACTTTGGTGGGAATGACAATTTGAAGAGGAATGACATGGCATTCGTCATCACGAAGGATATTTCAAGATATGTCCAAAAGTACAATGCTGTCAGTGATAGGATAATATTCATACTCCTACAAGGAAGACCAGTTAATATGACCGTTATTCAAATTTATGCACTAACCATCAAAGCAAAAGATGAGGAAATTTAAGATTTGTATCAACTTCTGCAGTCTGAAATTGACCAAACGTGCAATCAAGATGTGTTGATTTTCACTGGTGACTGGAATGCAAAAGTTGGAAACAAAGAAGAATCACCAGTAGTTGGAAAATTTGGCCTTGGTGACAGAAATAACACTGGAGATCACATGATAGAATTTTGCAAGACTAACAACTTATTCATTGCAAATGCCTTTTTTCAACAACACAAATGGACAATACACATGGACTTACCCAGATGGAATACACAGGAATCAGATTGACTACATCTGTGGTAAGAGGCAATGTAAAAGCTCAATGTCTTCAGCCAAAACCAGGCCAGGAGCTGATAGTGGAACAAACCATCAACTGCTCATATGCAAATTCAACTTGAAATTGAAGACAATTAAAACAAGCTCTGCACGAGACCTATAATATGATCTTGAATATATCCCTCCTGAATTTAGAGGCCATCTAAAAAATAGATTTGATGCATTGAACACCAGTGACCAGAAATCAGAAAAATTATGGGATGACATCAAGAACATCATCTATGAAGAAAGCAAGAGGCCATTAAAAAGACGAGAAAAAAGAAAAGACAAAAATGGATGACAGAAGACTCTGAAGTTTGCCCTTGCACGGAGAGTAGCCAAAGCAAATGGAAGAACTGACATGACAAAAGAGCTGAACAGAAGATTTCAAAAAGCAGCTCGAGCAAACAAAGCCAATTACTGTAAAGAAATGCACAAAGACTTGGAGTTAGAAAACCAAAAAGGAAGAACACATTCAGCATTTCTCAAGCTGAAAGAACTGAGGAAAATATGTAAGCCTCAAGTTGCAATATTGAAAGATTCTATGGGCAAAATATTGGATGATGCAGGAAGCATCAAAAGAAGATGGAAGGAATACACAGAGTCACTGTACCAAAAAGAACTGGTCGATGTTCATCCAATTCAGGAGGTGGCATATGATCAAGAACCAATGATATTTAAGGAAGAAGTCAAAGCCACACTGAAGCAGTTGCCAAAGAACAAGGCTCCAGGAACTGATGGAATACCCACTGAGATGTTTCAACAAATGGATGCCCCACTGGAGGCACTCACTCAGTTATGCCAAGAGATTTATAAGACAGCTACCTGAACAACTGACTGGAAGGGATCCATATTTGTACTCATTTCAAAGAAAAGTGATCCCACAGAATGTGGAAATTATCCAACAATATCATTAATATCACATGCAAAAAAAATCTTACTAAAGATCATTCAAAAATGGTTGCAGCAGTATATTGACAGAGAACATCCAGAGGTGCAGGCTGGATTCAGAAGAGCACATGCAACAAGGGATATCATAGCTGCTGTCAGACGGATCTTGGCTCAAAGCAAAGAATACCAGAGAGTTGTTTACTTGTGTTTTATTGACTATGCACAAGGATTTGATTGTATAGATTATAACAAATTGTGGATAACATTGAGAAGAATGGGAATTCCAGAACACTTAATTGAACTTACGAGGAACCTGTACATAGACCAGGAGGCTGTCATTCAAATGGAACAAGGGGACACTGCATGGTTTAGAGTCAAGAAAGGAGTGCGTCAGGGTTGTGTCATTTCACCATACTTATTCAATCTATATACTAACCAAATAATCTGAGAAGCTGGACTATATGAAGAATATGGCATCAAGATTGGAGGAAGAATCGTTAACAACCTGTGATACACTGACACAGCTTTGCTTGCTTGAAAGTGAGGATGACTTGAAGCACTTACCAATGAAGACTGAAGAATACAGACTGCAGTATGGATTATATCTCAATAAGAAGAAAACAAAAATCCTCACAACTGGACCTATAAGCTGCATCACGATAAATGGAGAAAAGTTTGAGGTTGTCAAAGACTTCAGATTGCTTGGTTTTACAATCAATGCCAATGGAAGCAGCAGTCAGGACATTAGAGGGCATATACCACTGGGCAAGTCAGCTACAAAGGACCTCTTTCATGTGCTGAGGTGCAAAGATGTTTCCTTGAGGATTACAGTGTGCCTGACACAGGTCATGATATTTTCAATCACCTCATATGCATGTGAGAGCTGGACATTGAATGAGGAAGACTGAAGAAGAATTGATGCTTTTGAGTTGTGGTGCTGGTAAAGAATGCTGAAAGTACATGGACTGATAACAGATCTGTCCTGGAGGAAGTGCAGCCTGAATATTCCTTGGAAACAAGAATGGCCAGACTTCATCTCACCTACTTTGGTCATGTTATTAGAAGAAACCATTCCATGAAGAAAGATGTCATGTTTGGTAAGGTGGAGGGTCGACAAAATAGGGGAAGGTCCTCAACGAGATGGATTGACACATAGCTGCAGCCAAGGGCTCAAGTATAGCAAGGATCGCCACACTGGTTGGGACCGGGTAGTGTTTCGTTCTGCTGTGCGTAGGGTTGTTATGAGTCGATGATGACGTGACCTCATCTAACAACAACAACAACAATAGCTCTTCTTCCTGAACCTGTCTTAGTCTGGAACCTCCACTGAAACCTGTCCACCCTGGATGATCTTGCTGGTATTTGGAACACTGGTAGTGTAGCTTCTGGTATCACAGCAACACACAAGCCACCACAGTACAACAAACTGACAGACAGGTGGTGGAAAAGACTATGGAAAATCTCATAATAAAATATACTAATAACTACTAAATGAGACTGCCAGATAATACACATGAAATATGAGTGGAAACAGCTTATTCTGGGCTGGGAAAAGTTAATGGAAGATGTAAAAGGTGAACTGGCTTTTGAGAGTGTTAAAGGATTTGGATAAGTAGAAATGAGGGTGTGTGATAATGTATATTTTCCTCCATAATTTTTTTAAGCATGTATCAAATCAGTAGACAAAAGTACATCCATAGATGAACTCAAAATAGATGTATATTTTTAGGTTCAGAGCATGCATTTTAAAATACAGCATACATTTATGAGATTGGCTCTTTTACTAAGAACCAGTAAGAATATCTGCTTTTCTGAGAATTCTGACTACTTCTCTCTAAATTTGGGTGGTGAAAGAACACAGTAAAGCACTGACTCATGTCTGAGATAGTACAGAAAGGATCTGCTGGGAGGATTTAACTCCAGGAAGGTTTCAAGGGAACTTGCTATCTTAGACCTGAAAATGAATTGGGTACAAACCGTGACTCAGAAAGCTCACATGAATGGGATAAAGTGACTAAGCAGTTCTCATCAAAACCAAGCTAGAAAAGGCCCCACTTGGTTTATTTAGCATATAATTATGAAGGCTTCTAAATAAACAAGTCACAGTATTGGAAGATAGTCCCAATTTTCCTTATGATTATGCCACTTATGTTTCACAACACAATGAACCTGGTTTTTCCTAAGATGGGCTGTGGGATGCCATGCTACACATAGGACTTAGGGAGGGCAGATTTTCATTCTTAGATCGGTCTGTCTTCTCCTTCTCTCTCATTCATCTCCACTTCTTCTAATACTTTAGATCTCAGTTGGCACATTCCAGAAGAGTTTATCAATAAAATTTGAGGTTATTCTTTCCACTTGCAATTCTAAACTTTCAAATTGAGCAATGAAGATCTATGTCAAAATCATGATTTCATTATTTATTTTTTAAAAAATATACTTCTATTTGCTGCTGTCTGAATGACTAAAAGCCTTGTGTGAATACTTTGAAAAGCATTCTTCCATCTTAAATGTTGTCCAAGACTTGGGACATTCAGATTCCCTTCTTCCCATCCTTTCCTTATGCTAGAAGAGTGGTTCTCACCCCTGCTACACATGAGACACATTTGTAAAATGTACCCAGAACCTACACAGAGAGATTCTGATTTATTGATCTGAAGTAGGCATCAGAACTAGATATTTTTAAAAACTTCCCAAGTGATTGTAGAGCCATGGTTGCCAACCACTATGATACTGTCAGTGTTAGGACCTGATCTGAAATCAGTGAAATCTTTAAATCCACAAGACTGGTCCAGTCGAGTAAATCATGAGGCAGATTCTCCAATACCAGTTGAAACAGACAACTGAGAATGTTTGGAATGTTTAGGGGCCCCAATTCTTGAGACTTTGATAAATTTTTCATAGATTAAGAATTTCATCACCTTTGTCTGATTTCTACTCTTTGGTTTCAGAGTGGTCAGTTCAGCCACTCCTATGTCTAAATTATATAGTACCTTTGTGCAAATTAGAAAAAGCCACCCCTTTTCTATTGGTATTAACTAGGAAGTTTTCTGAATACAGAAATCTATAATGATAATATTGTAAGTGAAACCCTCTTGAGTTGTGCAGTGCACAGCCTAAACAACCACACCCTGTGATCCATCATGTTCTCATTTTTCCTGCTGAACAGGTAATATCCCAAACTAGTGACCTGGAATGTGTGTCTCAGATGACAATTGTTGGCAGGCTGGCCTACAACTAAGATAAAAGGGAATTTCAAAGTCTGAGACGATGAGTTAGATGTTCTCTAAAAGGTTGCCTGCTCCATGACTTTGCCTTGTTGCTAAATTTAGCCTGGGTTGCTGGGGAAATGAATTCAAATTTCACTAAGTCAGTGTCTAGGATCTGTAAGTGAATAATAAATAAAATTTATGGCAAATATACCTTAGGTTGACAACCCTAGATGGGTTTATTTGCTTATTCAGAGTTAAAGAATAGCAGAAACTGCCCTGCGGCAGCAAAAATTGCTGAGTCAGCCTGGCTTATTTTGGGATTCCTCAGCATATTTTTCTTTTTCTTCTTCTTCTTTTTTTTTTTTTTTTTTGTTTTTTTTTTTTCTGGAAATAGACATCAAGAAGAAGTAGATATATTACAGATAAGATATACTAATTGAAGGATTCAGCACTGTAACTCCCTGCCCAGCAGTGGGTTCCATGGATGATTCCTATCTTCATTATACCTGCACTTAAGCAGGTTCCAGGGTCTAGTGGTCTGAGACGTTATTGGTTCAGTAGTAGAATTCTTGCCTACCATGATCTGGCTTTGATTCCTGGCCAAAGCACCTCAAGTACAGTCACCACCCATCTGTCAGTGGAGGTTTGCATGTTTCAATGATGCTGAACACATTTCAACAGAGCTTACAAAGAAGGAGTAGGAGGAAAGGCCTGGCAATCTACTTCTGACAATCAGACAATGAAATCCTTATGGATCTGCATATAGGGATGGCACAGTCTCGTACAGCATTTCTTTCCATTATGCATGGGATTGTCATGGTCAGGCACTGACTCAAAAGTAACAACAACAGTGTGACCTTCCAGCACTGTCCAATAGAACTTTGTTTAATGATGGAAATGCTCCATAATCTTTGCTGTCCAGTAAGGTAGGTACTAGCAATATGTGGCTACTGAGCATGTGACATGCAGCTAATGAAACCAAGGAACTGCGTTTTTTATTTTAAATAATTTTCATGGCTTTAAATGGAAATAGCCACATGTGGCTAGGAACTACTATATTGGACAATGCGGTTCTGAAGGGTAGGTCTCATCCAGATGGGGAAGACCTAATATTAGTTACAGTTTATAATCATCAGGAATAATCTTTTTATTATCTTATTTAAGCCTCATTTAAGAGCTCTGGTAGCATAGTGCCTAAGGCTGCTAACCACAAGGTTGGTGGTTCAAACCCACCAGTCACTCCTTGGAAGGAAAGTTGAGCCATCTACTTCCATAGTGATACCACCTCGGAAACCCAAAGAGGGGTTGCTATGAGTCAGGTCTGACTCAATGGCACATAACAACACCAACAAGCCTCATTAAATCTTGCAAGGTAGATATTGTTATCCCCACTTTATAGACTGAAAATAACTGAAGCTCAGAGAATCAATTGCCCAAGGTCATATAATTAACACATTATCAAATAAGAAGTCAAATTTAGTTTATTTTTTCATTCTAAAGAAGAATTAGAAACTCAGTTAATAATAATAACAATAATAACAACCAGCAAGACACTCCCACCAAATCTCACCATATTGTAAAAGTAGAATTCCAGATGGAAATGATGAGAGGAGAATGTAGTGGTCCAGGGTAGAAGCAACTTGCTTAGTAGACAAGATTATGGTGTTGAAGGGTAGGAGGTCAGGGACTAAGAGACGAACGTTGAAGCCATTGTACTGGTGGAAAACAGGTTAATTTCACTATGGCCTCCCCAAATTTTCATATGTCCAGAACCTTGTGCTCTGTGCTTCCTATCTCTTTTCTTCATCAGATTAGAATTGGCCTTTAGTGTCTTGAGTAGAACCATTGGTTTTAGTAGCTGCTTAAGATTAAGTGAAGGTATGTCTGGGGGTGGCATAATCTCAGCATTTAGTGAAGTATCTAACAAAGGAACAAACAGAAAATAAATTACCTTTATCTTCTCTTCTCTTCTCCTTCTTTCAGATAATCACTATAAATATTTTTATGTATTTGCCTTCAATCTTGTTTTCTACTATGCTGTTTTAAACTTTTGATTGTCATATGATACATGTACAGAAAGGTACATATTTTCACAACTTAATGAATTTTCACAAATTGAATGCATCTTTATATCCAGAATCCAGACCAAGGAACAGAACTTTACTAGAGCTCAAGAAACCCATTCCATACTCCTGTACAGTCACTATCCCCCAATGGTGAACTCTATCCTAATTTCTAATATTGCAGATAAATTTAATGTAAATTAGTTTAATCTGTTTATGTACTTTGTTTAAATGGAATCAGGCAGTATCTACATCTCTGTCTACTTTCTTTCACTTGTCATTATGGTGGTGAGATTCTACCACCCATGAGTCTTTTTTGTCATACTGTAGTTCCTTGCATGTTTCTATGATGCCGGAAGCTGTACCTGGTATTTCAAATGCCAGCAAAGTGACCCATGGTGAACAGGATTCAGCAAAGCTTCCAGACTAAGAAAAACTTGAAAGAAAGGCCTGGTAATTTACTTCTGAAAATAGGCCAATGAAAACTTTATAGATCACAGCAGAACATTGTCCAATGCACTTGCTTTGGACACATCATCAGGAAGCTCAATTGCTGGAGGCCAGCATCATATTTGGTGAAGTTGAGGACCAGGGAGGGAGCGGGAGATCCTCATTGTGATACATTGGCACAGTAACCACAGTGATGAACTCAAACCTGCCAGCAGTTCTGAGGATGGTGCCAGATTGGGCATTGTTTCATTCTGTTGTATGTAAGGTCAGCAAGAGTTGAGTTGATTTGATGACAACCATCTATCATATTTTTTAGTGTAGTTGTGAATTGCTTCCTTTCATAGCTATTTCATTTGTGTGAATATAACCCAATATATTTATCAATTCAACTGTTCATGGACTTTTGCATCATTTTCAGTTTGAGATTGTACCTACCCCTCACTTATTGATTTTCTTATTAACTAACATTTCTCATTTATGACACTAATAAAAGATATACTGACTGTTTTGTGTATTAACAATGTACATCAGGCAGTAACGAATGCCAAGGTGTGAGGTGAAAGTAATGCATTGTGATGGTTATGGTTATGTGTCAAATTGGCTGGTCCATGATTCTCAGTGGTTTGGCAGTTATGTAATGATGTAGTTATCCTCCATTTTGTGATTTGATATGGTCATCATTTATTTTGGCATAAGGCCAATTTTCACATAAAGACCTAGTCTTTGGAAACTGACCATGTCAAAAAATGAGGAATAGGTGTATTATGCTTGCTGCTATGAGCATTCTAATATAAGCAATCCAGAGAATGTATGTATGAATTTCTGTTGGGAATATACCTAAAAATGGAATTGTCTGCTATATATGAATTCAGTATAAGTAGATACTGCTGAATTGATTGCCAAAGGAGTTGTGCCACTTCTCCTTCCATCAGCAGTGTACACAAGTTCTGGTGCCTTCACTTTTCATTCCTTTTCATTTTAGGCATCCCAGAAGATGTGTAGTATTATCACACTTGTTTTAATTTACATATTTTAGTGACTATTGGAGTTGATCTACCACTTGTCTGTCAGTTTATCATACTGTGTTGGCTTACATGTAGCTATTAGGCTGGAGGCTATACCACTGGTACTTCAAATGTTAGCAGAGTCACCCATCATGACAGGTTTCAGCAGAGCTTCCAGACTAAGACAGGCTGGAGAAAAGGACAGGGCCATCCACTTCTGAAAATATTGGCCAGTGAAAACCTTGTGAATAGCAATGAAACACTGTCTGATATATTGCTGGAAAACATTATGAATAGCCCTGAAACACTGTCTAATATAGTGTTGGAAGATGAGCCCCTCAGGTTGGAAAGCATTCAAAGTACAACTGGGAAGATCTGCCTTCTTGAAGTAAGGTTGACCTTAATGACATGGATGGAAAGCTTTCAGGACCATCATTTGCTGATAGAATAAGACTCAAAATGGAAAGAAACAGCTACACACATCCATTAATAATCAGACTGTGGAATGTATGAATTTAGGGAAATTGGAAGCTGTCAAAATGAAATGGAATCCATAATGATGGATATCCTAAGCATTAGTGAGCTGAAATGGGCTGGTATTGGCAGTTTTGAGTCAGAGAATCATACGATCTACTATACTGGGAATGACAAATTGAAGGGGAAGGATGTCACATTCATTGTCAAAAAGAATATTTCAAGATCTATCCTGAAGTACAATGCTGTCATCCATATGCCTACATATGGATATAGAAGGAAGAACAGTTATAACAACTATTCAAACTTATGCACCAATGACTAAAGCCAATGGTGAAGAAACAGGAGATTTTTAGCAACTGCAGTCTAAAACAGATAAAACATGCAATCAAGATCTTTTGATTATTATTGGGGATTGGAATGTGAAAGTTGGAAACAAAGAAGAATCCTCAGAAGTTGGAAAATATGGCCTTGGCCATAGAAAGGACGCTGGAGATCACATGATAGAATTTTGCAAGACCAATGATTTATTCATTGCAAATACCATTTTTTCAACAACATAATTGGCAGCTATACATCACATCACTCATCTGTCAATTTGTCATACTGTGGTGGCATGTGTGTTGCTGTGAGGCTGGAAGCGACATACCAGCAAGGTCACATCTGGTGGGGAGATTTTAATGGAGCTTCCAGACTAAGACAGACTTGGCAGAAGGAAGGGGCCATCCACTTCTCAAAGAATTGGCCAGTGAGAACCTTATGAATAGTAGTGAAACACTGTCTGCTATATTACTTGAAAACTTAATGAATAGTCCTGAAACATTTTCCAATATTGTGCTGGAAGATGAGCCCCTCAGGTTGGAAGTCACTCAAAATATGACTGGGGAAGATCTGCCTCCTCAGAGTAGAGTTACCTTAATGATGTGCATGGAGTAAAACTTTCAGGACCTCCATTTACTGAGGAATTACGTTTACGGCACAACTCGAAATGGTAAGAAACAGTTGCAAACATCGATTAATAATCAGAACATGGAATGTATGTAGTGAATCTAGGAAAATTGGAAGTTGTCAAAAATGAAATAGAACCTGTAAAGATCAATATCCTAGGCATTAATGAGCTGAAATGGACTGGTTATGGCTATTATGAATCAGATAATCATATGATCTGCTATGCTGGGAATAACAAATTGGAGAGGAATGATGTGGCAATGAAGTACAATGCTATCAGTGACAGGAAAATATCCATATGCCTACAAAGAAGATCAGTCAATACTACTATTATTCAAATTTATGCACCAACCACCAAAGCCAAAGACAAGGAAACTGTTTTTTTTTTTTTTTTAACAACTTCTGCAGTATAAAATTGACCAAATATGCAATCAAGATGTGCTGATTATTACTGATGATTGGAATGCAAATATTGGAAACAAAGCATAATCACTAGTAGTTGGAAAATACAGCCTTGGTGATAGAAATTATGCTGGAGATCACATGATAGAATATTGCAAGACTAGTGAGTTATTCATTGCAGATACCTTTTTTCAAGAGCAAAAGTGGTGGCTATACACATGGACTTAGCCAGATGTAATGCACAAGAATCAGATTGAGTACATCTGTAGAAGGAAGTGATGGAGAAGATCAATATCTACAGCCAAAACAAAGCCAGGCACTGACTATGGAACAGACCATCAATTGCTCATGTGCAAGTTCAAGTTGAAGCTGAAGACAAAACAAGTCCACAAGAGTCAAAATATGACAGTGATTATATCCTGCCTGAATTAAGAGACTATCTAAAGAATAGATTTGACACATTGAACACCAATGACAAAAACCAAATGTATTGTGGGATGACATCAAGAACATCATCCATGAAGAAAGCAAAAGGTCATTAAAAAGTGAGGAAAGGAAGTAAAAACCAAAATGAATGTCATAAGAGACTCTGATACTTGCTCTTGAATGGAGAGTAGCTAAAGCAAATTAAAGAAATGGTAAGAAAAAAGGGCTGAACAGAAGATTTCAAAGAGCAGCTCAAAAAGACAAAGCCAATTATTATAATGAAATGTGCAAAGACCTGGAGTTAGAAAACCAAAAGGGAAGAACCTGCTCAGCATTTCTCAAGCTGAAAGAACTGAAGAAAAAAATTCAAGCCTCGAGTTGCAATATTGAAAATTTCTATCCACTAGCCACGCCTCAGAAGGAAGTTTGGGCAATCTACTTTTGTAGTGATTCCACCCTGGAAACCCAAAGAGGGGTTGCCATGAGTCAGATCTGACTCATTGGCAGTGAGGTTTTTATATTTGTAAAATACTGAATGATTCAGGAACCATCAAAAGAAGATGGAAGGAATACACAAAGTCACTGTACCAAAAAGAATAGGTCAAAGATTATCCATTTCAGGAGGTGGCATATGATCAAGAACCAATGGTACTGAAGTCCAAGCTGCACTGAAGGAATTGGTGAAAAACAAGGTTCCAGGAGTTGACAAGATACCCACTGAGATGTTTTAACAAATGGACGCTGCACTGGAGTTACTTACTCATCGATACCAAGAAATTTGGAAGACAGCTACCTGGCCAACTGACTGGAAGAGATCCATATTTGTACCTCATCCAAAGAAAGAGGGTTCCACAGATTGTGGAAATTGTCAAACAATATATTAGTATCACATGCAAGTAAAATTTTGCTGAAGATAATTCAAAAACAGTTGCAGCAGTATATTGACATGGAACTTTCAGAAATGCAAGCTGGATTCAGAAGAAGATGTGGAATGAGGGATATCATTACTGATGCCAGATGGATCTTGGCTGAAAGCAAAGAATACATGAAAGATGCTTACTCATGTCTTCCTGACTATGCAAAGGCATTTGACTGTCTGGATCATAACAAATTATGGGTAGCATTGAGAAGAATAGGAATTCCAGAACACTTAACTATGCTCATGAGGAACCGGTACATAGACTAAGAGGCTGTCGTTGGAATAGAACAAGGGGATACTGCATGGTTTAAAATCATAAAAGAAGTGCATCACGGTTTTATCATTTTGCCATACTTAATTTGTATGCTTAGCAAATGGGGTGGTTAAGTCTGTGTGTCAACTTGGCTCGGCCTGGTTGACTGGCTGGGCAGCTGGATGTAGTATTCCCCATGATGAAACTGGTAATTAACTCCATGGTGGAATCTACTGTGAGAATCTGAGTAGCTGACTTAGGGATATGGTCTGCTTCCTGTATATAAGTAGAAGGCTTGGGGAATGGTCTCTATCTTATGCCATGCTTGTCAACATGCTTGAACCCTGCATGTAGCCGAGTCATTGTTCAGCAGCCTGCCATGCTCTGCTGACCTTGGGACTTTCAATGACTTGAATTAATGGTCTGTCATGTGTTTTGGTAACATCAGGACTGTGCCTTGTTACTTGTCACCCTTGGGCTTGTCAGTCTCAGCAGCCAGTAGCTGCCTGAGTGAAGAGATGCCTCTAGCTTCAGTGGTCTGGGAGCAAGAGGCAGAGCTGAGGCCCAAGGTTGAGGGGCTTTTACCCAGCCCCTAGAGCCTGTCATTTTGACCGTGGACTTAAAACCTCCAAACTGTAGGAGAATAAAGTTGGCTAGGCCTGGTTGAGTGGCTGGGCAGCTGCATGTAGTATTCCCCATGATGAGACTGGTAATCAACTCCATGGTGGAATCTACTGGGAGCAGCTGAGTAGCTGCCTTTGGGTACGTGGTCTGCTTCCCGTATATAAGAAATAGCTTTGAAAATGGTCTCTAGCTTATGGCATGCTTGGAACCTGAATGTAGTCATGTTGTTGTTCAGCAGCCTGCCATGCTCTGCCCATCTTGAGACTTTCAATGGACTTGAATCAATGGCCTGCTGTGTTGTTTGGTAACATCAGGACTGTGCCATTTTATTTGTGGACCTTGGGCTTGTTAGCCTCAGCAGCCAGTAGCTGCCTGAGTGAAGAGATGCCTCTAGCTTCAGTGGGCTGGGAATAAGAGGCAGAGCTGAAGCCCGAGGTCAAGGGGCTTTCACCCAGCCCCTAGAGCCTGGCACTTTGAACTTGGGCTTAAAGCCTTCAAACTGTAAGAGAATAAACTCCTGTTTGTTCAGCCATCCCATTTGTGGTATATTCCTGTCAGAGCAGCACTAGGTAACCAGAACAGCCTCCAAACTGTGAGAGAATAAACTCTTGTTTGTTCAAACCATCCCATTTGTGATATATTTCTCTCAGAGCAGTACTAGGTAACCAGAATAGCAAATAATATGAGAAGCTGGACTATATGAAGAGGAACATGGCAAAAGGACTGAAGGAAGAATTATTAACAACATGAGATATGCAGATGACACAACCTTGCTTGCTCTAAGTGAAGATGGCTTTAGCACTTATTGATGAAGATTGAGCTTGGTGGCATAGTGCCTAAGGTATTTGACTGGTAACCAGAAGGCTAATGGTTCAAACCCACCAGCCACTCCTCGGAAGGAAGGTTGGACAATCTACTTCCATAGTGATACTGCCTTGGAAACTCAGGGAGGGGTTGCTATGAGTCAGATCTGACTCAATGGCAGTGAGTTTGGTTTTGGTTTAGATGAAGATTAAAGACTATAGTCTGCAGTATGTATTACACCTCAACATAAAGAAAATGAAAATTCTCACAACTGGACCAATAAGCAGCATCACGATAAATGAAGAAAAGATTGAGGTTGTCAAAGGTTTCATATTACTTGTTTCCACAATCAACAGCAATGGAAGCAGCACTCAAGAAATCAGATGATGTATTGCACTGGACAAGTCTGCTTCAAAAGATCTGTTTAAAGTGCTGAAGAGCAAAGTCTCTTTGAAGGCTAAGGTGCACCCAACCCAAGCCTTGGCATTTTCAATTGCCTCATACATGTGAAACCTGGAAATGAGTAAGGAAGACTGAAAAAGAATTGATGCTTCTGAGTTGTGGTCTTGGTGAAGACTATTGAAAGTACCATGGATTGCCAAAAGAACTAATATATCTGTCCAGGAAGAAGTGCATCTGGAATGCTCCTTAGAAGCAAGAATGGCCAGACTTCGTCTCACCTACTTTGGTCATGTTTTCAGAATGACCATTTCCTGGAGAAAGATATCACGCTTGGTAAAGTGGAGGGTCAGCAAAAAAGGGGGAGGCCCTCAACAAGATGTATTGACACAGTGGCTGCAACAATAGGATCAGGTATAGCAAGGATTATGAGGCTGGTACAGGAACAGGTGGTGTTTCATTCCATTGTACTTAGGGTCACCATGAGTCAGAGCCTACTTGACAGCACCTAACAACCACAAAAATACACGTGGACCTCACCAGATGGAATACATAGGAATTAAATTGACTACATATGTGGAAAGAGGCAATATCTTGGAGAAGCTCAATATCTTCAGTCAAAACAAGGTCAGGAGCTGACTGTATATCCCATTTGAATTTAGATACCATCTGAAGAATACATTTGATGCATTGAACACCAATAACCGAAAACCAGATAAGTTGTGGGATAACATCAAGAAAGTTACACATGAAGAAAGTAAAAGGTCATTAAAAAGGCAAGAAAGACAGAAAAGACCAAAAGAGATATCAGAAGGGACTCTGAAACTTGCTCTTGAAGGGAGAGTAGCTAAAGTGAAGGGAAGAAATGATGACATAAAAGAGCTGAACAGGATTTCAGAGGGCAGCTCAAGAAGATAAAGTCACAATAATGAAATGTGCAAAGACTTGAAGTTAGAAAATCAAAAGAAAAGACCACTCTTGGTATTTCTCAAGCTGGAAGAACTGAAGAAAAATTCAGGTCTTAAGCTGAAATATTGAGGGATTCTAAGGCATTTGACTGCTAACCAGAAGACTGATGGTTCAAACCCACCAGCTGCTCTGCGGAAGGAAAATGGGGTGATTTACCACTATGGAAACCCAATGAGGATCTCTATGAGTAGGAATCAACTCAAGGGCAGTGAGTTTGTTTGTTTTTCTGAGTTTATGAGAAAAATAGTGAATGATATAGGAAGCATCAAAGAAGATGGAAGGAATACACAGTCACTGTACCAAAAAGAATTGATTGATGTTCATCTATTTCAAGAGGTAGCATATGATCAAGAACCAATGGTATTGAAAGAAGTCCAAGGTGAACTGAAGGAATTGTCAGAAAACAAGTCTCCAGGAACTGATGGAATATCTCATTGAGATGCTTCAATAAACAGATGCAGTACTGGAGGTGCTTACTCATTTATGCCAAGAAATTTGGAAGACAGGTACCTGGCAAACCAATTAGAAGAGGTAGGTATTCATACCTATTCCAAAGAAAGATGATCCAACCAAATGTGGAAATTATTGAACGATATCATTAGTATCACATGCAAGTATAATTTTGCTGAAGATAATTCAAAAATGATTGCAGCAGTATATTGACAGGAAACTTCCAGGAATTCAAGAAGAAGACATTGAACAAGATTATAATTGCTGATGTCAGGTGGATCTTGACTTCAAGCAAACAATACCAGAAAGATGTTCACCTGTGTTTCATTGACTATGCAAAGGCATTCGACTGTGTGGATCATAACAAACTATGGATAACATCGTGAAGAATGAGAATTCCAGAACCCTTAATTGTGCTCATGAGGAACCTGTACTTAGACCAAACTCACTGAAAACTCACTGCCATAGAGTTGGTCCTGAGTCATAGCGACCCCTCCTTGTGTTTCTGAGGTGGTATCTCTATGGAAGTAGATTGCCCAATCATCCTTCCAAGGAGTGGCTGGTGGGTTTGAACCACCAGCCTTCTGGTTAGCAGTCAAATACCTTAGGCACTAT
>NW_006921680.1:3011017-3027947 GCF_000298275.1 Orycteropus afer afer | reverse complement strand
AAAGGAGGGGGGGGCAGAGGGAGCTAAAGTGGTGTAATGCCTAAGGCATTTGACTGCTAACCAGAAGCTGGTGATTCAAACCCGCCAGCCACTCCTGGGAAGGAAGATTGGGCAATCTATTTCTGTTGAGATACTGCCTCAGAAACTCAAGGAGGGGTTGCTATGAGTCAAACTGAGTCGACAGCAGTGAGGTTTTTTTTTTTTTAAATCCTCACCACTGAACCAATAAGCAAAATCATGATAAATGGAGAAAAGACTGAAGTTTTCATGGATTTAGTTTTACTTGGATCCACAATCAACACACATGGAAGCAGCAGTGGAGAAATCAGTATATAACACTGAGCAAAATCTGCTGCAAAAGATCTTTTTAAAGTGTTAAGAGGAAAAAATGTCACTTTGAAGACTAAGGTGTGACTAACCCAAACCATAGTATTTTGTTCTATTGTACATAGGGTTGCTATGTGTTGGATCCAACTCAATAACACCTAACAACAACAACAATTGAAGCTGAGCACCTGACATGTTTACTGGCCATTGATAAATAACTTTTTCTGTTTGTTTTAACAGGGTTATTCTAATTATACATATATATACAAATTTCTTATCTGTGGTAGTTAAGGTTATGTGTCAATTTGGCTGAACCTGGTTTTGAGTGGTCGGGCAACTGGTTGTAGTTATTCCCCATGATAAGACTGGCAATCAACTCCATGGTGGAATCTGCTGCGAGCAGGTGAGTAGCTGCTTTAGGGGTGTGGTCTGCTTCCAGTATATAAGGAGAAGCTTTGGGAATGGTCTTGAGGTTTTGGCATGCTTGAATCCTGCATATAGCTGAATCATTGTTCAGCATCCTGCCACGTTGTCTGCCAATCTTGGGACTGTTAATGGACTTGAACTGGTGCTCTGCCATTTGGTTTGATAATTTTGGGACTGTGCCATTTTGCTTGTAGACCTTGAGTTTGTCAGCCACAGCAGTCAGCAGCTGCCTGAGTGAAGGGATGCCTCTAGCTCCAGTGGGCTAGGAAAAAGAGGCAGAGCTGAAGCCCAGGTTTGAGGGTCTTTCACGCAGCTCCTAGACATGACACTTTGAACTCAAACTTCTAGCCTCCTAAACAGTAAGGGAATAAATCCCTGTTTGTTAAAGCAACCCATTTGTGGTATTTTCTGCTACAGCATCACACAGTAACTAAAACATTACCCTATTCTTTAACTTGGCAAGTTTTGTATTTTTTTCTGATATAATGTCATAAAGAAATAAACTTTTCTCTAGTTAATCTTCAAAAGAGTTGACCACCTGACTTATACAATTGTTTTCTAGAATTTCAGTTCTCTATTAGTAAAGGGAACAACTTTTCTCTCCCAAAACAAATAGGAGAATTACATTAAAATCAAATGATTTAATGTCCAGTAAATGTGAATATCTTTGAGTTAAACTTTGAATAATCATTTTGACATTTTAATAATTGACAAAAACTTTAAATGAGATAAATATTTGTCATCAATTGTACTTATCTATTACTCCAAAGACAGCCAACCTTAGCACTAACAGAAATAATAAGCCTAGGGAATAAATGGTGTTGATGGAGTTCACTTTCTAAATAAAAATACTATTCTAGAGTTGATAGGACAATGATAAATTTGATTTAAATAACATGAGATATTGTTTAAAACAAAGCAAACTTCTCTATTATTGGAATTCAAGGCTGCCAAGCTGTTGTATAAAGTGCAGTCATGGAATTTCAGAGAGGGCCTTCACAGTTTGGTGAGTCAGATAAGCTCATTAAACTAGCAGAGAGATTAGAGCATTTAGGGTTTTGCTCAAGCCTACATGGGTAGTGTGTCAACTGAGAAAATAAAAAAGTAAATCTACAGAAGAATAGGAGTCACTGAAATGTAATAAGCAATATTGGCTGTATCTTAAGTTTTAGATTCTAAGCAAGTACATGGTAGATTTCTCGCTCATCAATGAGTGACAGATGTATGTAAATATTATTGTCTCTCCTTGTTGAATAAGAGGAGCCCTCGTGGCTCAATAGTTAAGCACTCTGCTGCTAACCAAAATGTTGGTAGTTTGAACCTATAGCTGCTCTGAAGGAGAAAGATGTGGCAGTCTGATTTTATAAAGATTTATAGCTTTGGAAACTCTATGAGGCAGTCCTACTGGGTCCCTATGAGTCAGAATTTGACTCAATGGCAATGGGTTTGGTTTGTTGAATAAAAAATATTTTAGCTGGGCATATATTGCTGACTGAGACTTCCTGTTCTTTGAGGCATCAATAAGATTTAAACTGACCTCGTGTTTCCAAAGTGCTTGCTTAGATATATGTCTATACAGAAAATATGTATAGGAAAATATGTAATTCAGAGCAAGTTTTTTTCCTCAAAACTGAAAGTATATTGGACTCTCTAGTTCACTGGCCAAGAGTGAACACAGTGCTGATCTCTCTAAGAGCCAGTTCTTCTTGCTCAAGAGTATTGTACTGGATTGGCCTTCTCAGTAAATAGATCAGCAACATACTGATAAGACACTGAGGCTTGTCCATCCCATCTCAAAAGGCATCCCCATGCCTGTCATTCTACCAGTGTTCCTGTATTCCTCTGTGTTTTTCAGGCTTTGGGGTTTTGGAATGACATTTTAAAGATGTATATGAACTTGAAAGAGGATACACCTTTAATTTTATTTTTATCATTTGACATCTTAGCAAGAATTTAGTAGTATAGATCCTGCATAGGAAAGAGGAGAAATGGGAAGTTATGAGAGAGGAAAAAGGATTAGAATCACCATTTTATAGTCTAGCTTTGATTCTGACCAAAAACATTGATCAAAAGTATCAATCCTAAAAGGTATACCAGAAGCACCACATATTTGAGAGTAAAATAATTTTTTACTTTACAGAAATAATACTTGACAGAAATCAAGAAATGTCTTCAAGTAAAGTTTCTGCCACTTTTAAATTTACCCATGGGCTAAACACAATTTTTTTGGCCTCCATTTTCATCCATTATCTCCCAGAGATGGTAGATGTGACAATGAAAAGAAAGGAAGGGAGCCTGTTTCTTATTTCTTTTCCTCACTGCCCTCTGCCTCTAAAGTTTCCTCTAATCTGTCAAACTGATGTTTTCCACTACCCCCTAAATACTTTGTTTCAAAAACTTTTTGAGAATCTTGTTCCACTGTCTTTCCCATTACATAATGGACATCTTTTGTTGTATGTTCTAGAGAAACTTGATACAAATAATAAACATGAAGAAAGGTCCACAGAAAAGATCACCTGGCGCACTTCTCCTCGATCTCCAGCTCTGCCTCCTACGCTTCCTCCTCTACTTCACTCCCTTTTCTCCTTCTATTCTGCAGCTAGGTGAATTATGCTTTCTTTGGCAGTGTATTCTTTGTGTTTTGAGGAAGGAGAAATGAGGATCTGCTTGACTAAAATTAGTAGTTAACACCTTGAGGTGGTAACAGATGCTGTTACCTAAAGACACGTTAGCCTTTGATTTTAAGGAAACTAGGGCTTTAAAGTTTCACATAATTGTGTCTGAGATAATTCAGAGATGACCGGTGCCCTTGGCTCTTCTGTTGACAACTAAGCTGCATGTTAACTCATATCCAGATGTACAAAATCTATCCATTGATTCACTGAGTCATTAATTCCTTTTAAAGTGTGATTAAAAGCAGAGGCATTACTAAAGGGCTTGTATTAATCATACTTTGATCCTGTTTCAGTTACACATTTGAGACAAATAACCAAATTGTGAAAAAGAGGGCTCAATGAAGCTAATCCTGGAAAATGTAAAGAACCTGTTGGAATGACATCTGTTTAACCCATGTGTTATACTGGGAAGGGTGGATATTACATTGCCGAAGATTATAGTTTACATAAATTCTCATGTTTGCCTGTCTGTTCCTCCTTTCCTCTGTCCCCACGTCTACTATACCTTTCTCGGCTCTCACCCCTTCCACAACGTAGCACATTTGCTTAAGACTTACACTCCATTTCAAAGGACACAAGTAATTAAATTCAAAAGCTACTTATTTAAAGATATTATTTACATAATTTAGATACTGCAGCAATGGTGAAACAGTAGCAATGCAGAATCAAAAATAGTTTGGCCTAGCTTATTTAGTTGTTATGATGCACATTATAGGCTCATTTGCTGTAATTAATTATTGGAGAGAGGAGAGAACCTCTACTTTAATTGCTCCTATCTACCAAATGTTTGAGAAGAGTTTATTTATTAATATAAGGGCAATTGAGAAGAGTTTATATGTCATAAACTCCTTTTGTTCTCCATTTATGTTCTTTCCCAATGCTGTTATTTGAAACAGACTGTTAAACTCTAAATAGAAGCATGTGTTGTCCCCTTTTGCCAATGATCTTCTTTGCTAAACTGACATTTCCTAAAACATTATCTTCCATTTTTACATGCAGTATGCTTTTCTCCCAGTGGTTTCTGGTAAATCTTTGTGCTTTAACTCTTTCAAATCCAAATCCTTTGAGTACTTAGGGGATATAGATTTGGAAGGAGTGATGAGGCCTAGCTTTTTCCTTCTTCTTGTCAAGCCACCAGAGCAGGATCAGACAAGTAATTTGCATAATCAAAATGGCAATATAAAAACCCACTGTAAAGATATAATATATAAGATGCTGACATTGGTCCCTGGTTTAACATTTTTTAAATACATAACTATTGTATTTTAAAACACATTACATTATTATTGTATTTTTTTACGGTCGTCCCTTTCTTACATATCAGCATGTACACACTAATAATTCTTTACAATTATTTAGCTTTTAATGGTTTTCAAAGTGTCTTTTTTACCTATTTTATTTGGTCATCTTCCAAACACTGGAGCAAGCTGGGAAAAAAGAATATGTTACTATCTTCCATTTACAAAGAAAGGGACTGAGGTTCAAAGATGTTAGAAGACTTGTCCAAGAGCATATGATTGTCTTCAGTGGAGACCAAAAACAGGCCTGGTTTCTTGATGGCCAGCTGGTACATTACCCTCTATTCCACCATTGTTAACTGTTTCAAATACAAAGACTACAAATATAACTGATACCCATGTACCCACCTCCCCAGATATTAGGCTTTTACTTATTGGAGTCAGGTAATTTTTTGTTTGAGTTTTTATGACTAAGTATCATGAATGCATCTAATTCTCTCCTCCTTTCATCTCTCCTGCCTACCCTCTGCCATCATCAATATCCTAAATTTGTTAGGTAGTATTTCCATAAAAGTTTTTATATTTTTACTGTATATGTAGATATTTATGAACATATATAATATTACTTTGTGCTTTAAAATTTTACATACATGAAATTATAAGTACCATTTAGCAATTTCAAGTTGGGACTATCTCTATAGTGATATGTTTCTGACATTTATTCCTAAAGCTCTATTTCATTCATTTTAACAGCCAGATAGTATTCCATTGTATATTAACCACAGTTTATTCCATCCTTTATTTATGGACACTTATTTATTATCAGGAGGCACTCCTGGTTCAGTGGTAGAATTCTTGCTTTTCATGCAAACCTGGGTTCAATACTCAGCCATCACCTGTCTGTCATTGGAAGCTTGAATGTTGATAACATGCTGAATGGGTTTCAGCAGAGCTTCCAGACTAAGACAGACTGGGAATTAAGGCCTAGTGATATACTGAAAAAACGAGCCTATGAAAATTCTGTGGATTACAACAATCTGATGTACAACAATCATGGAGATGATGCAGAACTGGACAGTGTTTTGTTCCAACATGCATGAGATCATCATGAGTTGGGCTGACTCAAAGGCAGCTAACAAAACAACATGGTATTCTCCATTTTCTTCTATTTCAAATAGTACGGGAAAGAACATCCTTGTACAGTTCTTTTTGGTCACTGGGACAAGAATTTTTCTAGACCTCAAGTGTACACTTACAAGTCTAATTAATGTGTTCACATTTTGAGTTTTCTAGGTATTGGTTAGGTATTGACAAATTGCTCTCAACAATAATTTCACTAATTTATTCTCCCACAAGCACTATATGAATTCCTCTTTTCCCACACTCTGTCCAATACTTGATAGTGTTAGCTTTAACATTGTTCCCATTCTAATTGGTGCAATGGTTTCTCCTTATTTAGTGAGTTCGCATATCTTATGCTTGTTAGTCACTGAGATTTCTTCTACCAGTTGCCTGATTGCATTCTTTTTTTTATTTGATTGATCAATTTGTCTTCTTCTAATTATTTGTTGTTAGTTGCTTTGTTGTCAAAATCAACTCATGGAGATCCCATGTGTACAGAGTAGAAATGTTCCTTAGAGTTCTCAAGGTTCTGACCTTTTGGAAGCAGATCACCAGGCCTGTCTTCTAAGGCATCTTTGGGGGAATGAATTGTGTACATATTCTAGTTACTTTGTCAGTTATATTTTTTGCAAATATCTTCTCCCAATTCTTTGTGAATTGCCTCAGCTTTGCTTATGGTGCATTTTTTTACATTACAAGAGATTTTATTTGTAATGTGTAATAAATTGTACTGACATTTCCCCTTAAAATTTGTAATATTCTACCTTTTAAAAAATCCTCCTGTCCCTTGGTGTCATAGATGGGCAAATCTACTGCAAAAGACCTCTTTAAAGTGTTAAGAAGCAAAGATGTCACTTTGAAGACTAAGGTGTGCCTAATCCAAGACATGGTAATTTCAATCACCTCATAGGCATGTGAAAGCTGGACAATGAATAAGGAAGGCTGAAGAAGAGTTGTTGCCTTTAAATTACAGTGTTGGAGAAGAATACTGAAAATACCATGGACTGCCAGAAGAACGAACAAATCTGTGCTGGAAGACATACAGCTGGAATGTTCCTTGGGAGCCAGAATGGCTAGACTTGATCTACATATTTTGGTCATGTTGTCAGAAATGAGTGTTCTCTGGAGAAGTATATCATGCTTGGTAAAGTAGAGGATCAGTGCAAAAGTAGAAGACCCTCAACAAGATGGATTAACACAGTGGCTGCAATGATGGGCTCAAGTATAGCAAGTATTGTGCAGATGGAATATGACCGGTTAGTGTTTTGTTCTGTTTTATGTAGGGTCACTACAAGTCAGAGCTTTCTGGACAGCATCTAACAACAACAACAATGCCTGTAGTTATAATCCCATTTGGAAATGGATTGTCTTCATTATGTTAATGAGGCAGAATTAGTGTAGGGTGTAGCTTGGGTCAATCTCTTTTGAGATATGAAAAAGATTAAAAAAGTGAACAGAAGCAGAGCACAAGGGAAGAGAGATGCCCAGCCACATGTAGATTGTCCAGGAACCAAAGCTCAGAAAAGATGAAGACCTTCCTCCAAAGCCTGTTGTTGTTATGTGCCGTTGAGTCGGACTGACTTATAGCGACCCCTCCTTGGGTTTCCGAGGCAGTATCACTATGGAAGTAGATTGCCCAACCTTCTTTCCGAAGACTAGCTGGTGGGTTTGAACCGCCAGCCTTCTGGTTAGCAGTCAAGTGCCTTAGGCACTATGCTACCAGAGCTTCTACAGAGAGAGAAAGCTAGAGCTGGCATCTTGAATTTGTACTGCTAGCCTTCTAAACTGTGAGAAAATAAATATCCATTTGTTAAAGCCATCCACTCATAGTTCTGTTATAGTAGGACTAGATAATTAAGTCAGAATTTGGTACTAGAAGAGTGGGTTGCTGCTCTAACAGATACCTAAAATGTGGAAGCAATTTTGAAATTGGGTAATAATACAGGCTGGGGGAAATTTAAGATTCCTAATAATAAAAGCCTTGGAGAGACTGTAGAATTATAGATATCAAAGGCAATTCTGGTGAGGGCTCTGAAGGAAGTGAGGAGAGCTACAGAGGAAGACTCTATCATCTTAAAGAATACATATGGCACCAGCAACAGAATGTTTCTAGAAATGTGGATGTTAAATGTGCTTCTGGTGAAGCTTTAAAAGCAAATGATGAACATATGATTAGACAATGGAGGAAGGACAATTTTTTTTTTTTTTTTTAGTGGTAAAGAACTTATCTGAATTTTGTTCAAATATTTGGAGGAAGGTATAAATTGTAAGATATGAAATTGTGTATCTGGCTGATGATATTTCTAAGCAAGATCTTAAAGGGACAAAGTGTTTTCTCCTTGCCACTTACAGGAAAACACAACAGGAAAGAGATGGACTTAAGAATGAACTGTGGAAACCTTTTCTTGACTTATTACAGTATTGGGCATAGAAGGTGAAACTGAAGTCCAGGGTTAAGGGGCCTCCACCCAGAATCCAGAGAACATGGCCAGTATCCAGAGTCTGGAGGTGGGACCATTGCCCAGATGGTCTCAAAGAACAGAGGATTATTTTCAAGCCTGAGAGCTAATATAATTTGTTCTACAGGGTTTTAGACTTGCTTGGTGCTTGTTATCTCTTCTGTACCTCCAATTTCTCTCATTTGTAGTGAAAATGTCTGATTTGTATCTATTCTACCTTTGTACTTTGTAAGCAGATAATTTATATTTAAAATTTCACAGGTTCTCAGATGAAGAGGAATTTTGCCTCAGGAGGGATAAGCTGAAAGTCTCACCTATATTTGATTTACATGATTCAGAAGATGAGATTTTGGACTTGAAGTTAAGACTTTTGGGATTTGTGTGATGGAATGAATGTGTTTTACATATGGCAAGGACATGAATTTGGAAAGCCCAAAGAGTGGACTATTAAGGATATAATTGTGTCCCAAAAAATATGTGTTATAAATGCTAACCTCTATGACTGTGGTTATAATCCTGTTAGGTATGAGGTCTCTTTTTTATGTTAATGTGACAGAATTAATGTAGAGTGTGTCTTGAGTCAATCTCTTTTGGATATAAGAGTTCAAACAAGCAAGCAAGTGAGCAGAGATGGGGGTAAGATAGATGTGAAGGCAAGTGAAGATTTCCAAGAAACCAGGAAACAGAAGCTGAAGAGACAAAGACCTTCTTCCAGAGCTGACAGAGAGAGAAAACTTTCCCCTAGATCCAGCACCCTGAATTTGAACTTCTAGCCTCCAAAACTATGAGAAGATAAATTTCTATTTGTTAAAGCCATCCACTTGTGGTATTTCTGTTGTAGCAGCACTAGATAACTAAGACAGAAACTAACCAACCCCTTCTCAGAAGGCCAATGACCTTCCTGTAGATAGTTCTAGCTAGACAGAGGGTGAACAATCTTAAGTTTGTTTTTTATTTTGCTTTTTTTTTTTTTGAATCTTTGGTCAGTTGCCCTAGAAGCAGGACCTGAGAGAGGAATTGTTGTTGTTGTTGTTGTTGTTGTTATGCGCCGTCGAGTTGGACCTGACTCATAGCTACCCCTCCTTGGGTTTCCCAGGTAGTATCACTACGGAAATAGAGTGCCCATCTTCCTCCAAGGAGTGGCTGGTGGGTTTGAACCGCCAGCCTTCTGGTTAGCAATCAAGTGCCTTAGGCACTACGCTACCGGTACAAACAAATCATTTACAGAATGCTCTTCAGAAAAAGCCTACAAGGTTGGGAATTAGGAAGGAAGGAAAGCTGAGGAAGAATTTGATGACAGGTATAGTCTAGCCTAGGAGCTCTGGTAGCGTAGTGCCTAAAGGCACTTGACTGGTAACCAGAAGCCTGGCGGTTCAAACCCACCAGCCACTCCTCAGAAGGAAGATGGGGCAATCTACTTCCGTAGTGATACTGCCTTGGAAACCCAAGGAGGGGTCGCTATGAGTCAGGTCCGACTCGATGGCACACCACCGCTACCACCACCATTGTCTAGCCTTGGCTTGACCTTCGGAGAAGAGGTCTGGGACATGTAACACACAACTCCCTCCTGGAGCTGGGGGCTGGCCCTTTGTATTCTCTACAGTCAGTAATTGACCAGGAGTGAAGGGAAGCACTTGTCAGCTGGACAATTTTGTGGATACAATACACTGTGAGGCACTCACAAACAATTTTCTTAGCAACTGAGGGATGGGTGTAGGTGTGGAGGCAAAGACAAAACCCAGTGTCATATTACCCAGTAAGCAAGGTAATCCTGGGCTGACTTGTGGTTACTTACTGATCAGCAGTAAAAAGTGAAAAGATGGGGGGAAAAAAGTGGTGAAAAATGTGAAACTTTTTGCTACAGAAGAGTAAGTAAGCACAAGTAAGTCCATGCTTACCTTGCTTACTGGATACTCCACTCCTGGCAACACCTCATACCTTGATACATATGTTGAACATGAAACTGTTTTCTTAATCAAGACTGTATTTTATAACTTAAAGTGCCTGCAGGATTGTCTATACCCTCACTGTGCTCAGAAAAGGCTTGAGATTCCCTGTGTTTTCATCTAGGGACAGAGGAAGATGTACCCCAATGAAAAGGAACAGAAGACACCCACACAAAACAACAAAACAAAGTACCTTTCTATGATTACACCTCTTAAATCCAGCATGCTCAACTTATTACTTGTGTATATATGTATACATAATTCATCTACTATCTTATATTCATCTACTATCTTATATTCTGGGAGCTCTGGGAGCGTAGTGCATAAGGCACCTGACTGCTGACCAGAAGGCTGGCAGTTCAAACCCACCAGCCACTCCTCGGAAGGAAGGTTGGGCAATGTACTTCCATAGTGATACTGCCTTGGAAACCCAAGGAGGGGTCGCTATGAGTCGGGTCTGACTTGATGGCACATAACAACAACAACATCTTATATTCTATCCTGTAACTTGGAAAAAATGTTATCTTCTTATAATTAACTTATAATTAGCCATGGTTAACATCCTATTGTGTAAACACTAAAATCTATACAGGTATTATTGCTATTCATGTTGTTAGAGGGGTCCAGCCCCTGGAGAAGGATATCATGCTTGATAACATCTGTAAAAAAGGGAAAAACCCTCAATAAGATGAATTGACACGGTGGCTGCAATGATGGGCTTGGTATAGCAAGTACTGTGAGGATGGTACATGACTTGGGCAGCGTTTCGTTCTGTTGTACATGAGGTCACTATGAGTCAGAGACAATTCAACAACACCTAACAAACAAACGAACAATTATTGCCATGACAAATGTATAACTAATACTAATTCCTTTCATGTCTGCATTCTATTTTAAACTAGAGAAAGTTGAAAAGAGGGCTTTTTTTTTTTTTTTCTGCCAAAAATCTGGAAACACTTTGTTCCCTGGAGTGGACTTTCATCCAAATGAGGATCTCCATAGGAATGGAAGAAATCACACGCTCTGCTCCAGGAGCCTACGTTTGCCAGGTCACATTGCTTTACTTTGGATTTCTACCATTGGGGTGAGGATCAGTCCAAAGACCTGAGACTTACTGTGGTGCTGCAGATTGCTAAGCGTTGCCAGTGAAATATATCCTCTTGTGTCTACGCCAGGTAAGGATCTGCAGATGCGATGTTTGCATCCCTGGCGCCTCACATTTTCTGCCAAACCAGGACTCCACTGTGAGAAGAAGGAGCCTTGCCAATTTTCCTTTATTAAAAAAGATATTCCTTTCGTGTTCAAGAATAACATTATAGAAAAGGATAACCATTCCATTTAGCTATGTCTGATCATGATCCTAAGGAATTCAGAAGGATCTCACAGAATTCCAAAGTACGCAGTCTTTAATTCACATACAAAGGATGAAAGGTACATCAATGGGCATGATAAGAATGGAAAATAGGTAATTTTGTAGAAGGCATTACAACGTCACCAGAGTGCCAAGTATCAGTATAATAATTGTTGTTGTCTGCCGTGGCTATGTATGTGGCATGTTTGTATTATATTTTGAGTAACAAAAAAAACAATGCTTCTTTGGCAGCTGTGATAATTCAGCTGACCAATAAGGATGTGGCATTTCATTTAGCTGTATGGAAAAACATTTAGCACATGGATTCACACCCAGGATTTGGGAGTTTATCCAAGCTCATTGATCCTAGACATATTCAGCATCCTTCCCTTCTATAGTTTATGTAGCTCCATTAGCATCCAGCATCTCCAGGCACACACTGCTCCATTGTTTTATGCTCCCATATTTTAGTGCCAGACAACAAGCAAACACTAATTTCCAGGTAGAGTCATGTTTATTTGTTTTCTGTGGTTCAGAAACCATTTCCTTTTGCTTGAATAGGACACTGTCTAAAAGCAATTTCCTTTCTCTTCCATGGCCCCTTGAAATGGCAAATTATTAAAATCATCAGGGCTACTGGTTCCATAATGAATTAGTGGCGAGCTCATATTGTAGGTACTGAGCAGAGGAAAAGATTTTAAAAATTAGCATAAATTTGTTCTATGGGTTTCAAGGTTGGAGAGTTTTGTCATTATTTGGTAATTCACCCCTCTTCCCCCACCTCAAATATACATATATTCCTTGGTTCCAATACCGCATTATAAAGATGACTCATCTTGGGATAAAGTTCTCTATCTAAGCTCTTATCACTAGTCAGGAGAGGTCATGAGTAAGAAGAGAACAATGAAATGAGTAATAATGAAATAAGACTCATAAATACATAAATAAAACTGAATGAAGTTGCTGAAAATAAAGCAGAAAACAGTCTACAGTTGAGTCTCTACATACAAGAAGCCTAGACTAAAGGCAAACAAACAAACAGTTGCAGTCAAATTGATTCCTACTCATAGTGATACTATAGGACAGAGTAGAACTGCCTCAAATAGTTTGCAAGGCTGTAATCTCTACAGAAGCAGACTGCCACATCTTTCTCCTGCAAAACAGCTAGTGGGTTCAACCAGATGATCTTTGGATTAGCAGCTGAGTGCTTAACTTTTGTACCACAAGGGCAGCCTACACTAGTAATCAGAAAATCCTTCTCTGACATCCACAAGATTTTAGGCAAGACACACAATCACAGTAAGCCTCAGTTTCCACTTCTGTAAAGTAGGGGAAAATGTACCTGCTTTGTATATGCCAAAGAATTATTGTTAAGTGTTCAATGAGATAATAGATGTTAAAATGCTTCTGGAACAGCAAAGCACTTTATTGATATAAAATAGCAGTAAAGTAGAATATGAGTTAAAGCTAGAGATCTGATCATTTTTCTTATCTTTTGTCTCTTCCTATTTATTCACACAGCCAGCCACCTCCTGCCAACTCAATTCCCATTCCTACCTGCTCTTCTGTGCTCAGTCCTATCCTTCTAATCTCCTTCAGTCCCTCATGTATTTTGAAGTCACATGAATCTTCCTAAATTATCATCTTCAGGAAAACTCTTCTTAACTATTCCAAGCCACTAGAATTCCACTTAACATTTTTAAATAATAAGAACACCATATCCCAGACATACGTACACCTATGTTCATCACAGGACAATTCACATTAGCAAAGAGATGGAAACAACTTAAATGCCCATCAATGGATGAGTGGGTAACCAAATTATGGTATATGCACACAATGGAATACTATGCTACATTAAAGAACAATGAGGGATACACAAATCATCTCACAACATGGATGAGCCTGCAGGACATTATGCTGAGTGAAATAAGTCAATCTCAGAAAGACAAGTACTGTATGAGACCATTACCATAAAAAGACAAAGAAGCGTTTGTTTAGGAAAGGGAACTCACTTTGTAGGTTACCAGGGTGGGGAGGGTAGGAGAGGGATTAATTTTTGACTAGTTGGGGCCCACACACTGATGTGGGTAAGGGGAGGGATATATGGAAAGAATCTGTGACCACCATGATAACATTAGGAAATGGGAGGACACTGAATTGTGCACACTAAAGACAGACGACAGATGCTAATGTCAACCAATGTATCCACAATACTGCATTACTATTAACACCAAACACCAGGCTACAGATAAACACATAAACACCTGAGAGGATCAGATGAGAGTCAGTGAACAGGAATATACTCTAGACCAAGGATAGATTCAGCTGAGGCTAGTCTTGCACAGACACCAATGATGCAGAATACCTGCAGTCCTTACAGAAACAATAGAAGACAGACATAGAGTAAACACTCACAAACACCCAGACACTATGGGTGAGAGATCCAATAGATCTACCATCTCAGGACCATAGTACTGGGGTACACGAGACTCAATTGGTACAAAATACATAAAAACCTTGTTCTTTATCCTACATTTCTGAGTAGCAACTGGGGTCTCAAAAGCTTTCAAATGGCAATCTAAGATGCAGCTAATGGTCTCCTAGCATCAGAAGGGAAGAAGAGTGCAAAAAAAAGGGGGGGGGCATTTAGAAGCAATCAGCCCTAGGACACAATGGCCCTCGAGAGCAGAAGAACTAGATGGTGCCTGGCTACCAATGCCAACCACTCAGGAAAGGACCAAATCTGGAGATCCTGGATAGAGTGGGAGGAAAAATGTGGAACAAAATCCAAAAACTCAATAATGACCAGAATTACTGGTCAGATGGAATCTGATGCGATCCCCAATACCAGGGCCCTGGAATACATTCTGCACCTGTCCCAGGGGAAGACTCTCAGTCCAATAGTTAATAAGATGTACATACAGATCACTCAACCCAGGATGACACATCCACATACTCTATGGTAATACATCCTTAGAGCAATAGACCATGGAGAACCAGAGGGGCAATATTCACACTGAGGAAATGCAAGACAAACAGAAGTACATAACTATGAGGGGCACGGGGGGAGGGTTAGTGGGCAGGGAGGAGAAGAGATTGGGTTAGAGTTGGGCATGGTAAATGGGGAGTGAAACTAAATGAACACGTAACAATGAATGGAAAATGAACTCTTAAAAAAAAAAAAAAATGACTAATGTGGATGCTAATACAATCCAGATGTCAGTTTAGGCTTCTCTGCCCCTTGGGAATCTGAAGATCTAAATAAATTAGTTCTGACTCCCAATACCATACTTTGCGATTGGACAAAACAATGTCACACACATTATTGAGAGTATTCTTCCCCACAACAGATTTGTCCAATGCAATACATCCTTTGACATTCTTACATCCGTATAGTCTTGACTGCTAATTCCATGGGTGTTAAATAGTTATCCAAGTAAAATGAAATCCTTGACAATTTCAATATCTTCTGCATTTATTATGATACTGCTTGTTGGTCCAGTTTTGAGAATTTTTGTTTTCTTTGTACTGAGGTATAATCCATACTATAGGTTGTAGTCTTTGATCTTCATCAGTAAGTGCTTCAAGTCTTCTTCCCTTTCACCAAGGAAAGTTGTATCATCTGCATACCACAAGTTGTTGATAAGTCTTCCTCCAATCCTGATGCCATTTCTTCTTTGTATAGTCCAGCTTCTCAGATTATTTGCTCACCATTCAGATTAGATAAGTATGGTGAAATGATACAACCCTGACACACAACTTTTTTTTCATTTTAAACCACACAGTATCTCCCTGATCCATTCAAAGGACTGTTTCTTGGGCTATGTACAGGTTCCACATGAGCACAATAAAGCATTTTGGAATTTCCATTTTTCCCAATGTTATCAATAATTTGTTATGATCCACAAAGAATGATGCCTTTGTATAGTCAGTCAATAAAACACAGGAAAATATCTCTTTGATATTCTATATTCTCTGCCTTCAGCCAAGATATATCTGACATCAACGATGATATCCTTTATTCCATGTCTTCTTCTCAATCTGGCAGTTCCTTGTCAATGTACTGTAACCATATTATAACAATTTTTGAATTATCTTCAGGCAAACTTTACTTGAGTATGATATTAATGATATTGTTTGATAATTTCCACATTCTGTTGGATCATCTTTGGAATGGGCACATATATGGATATCTTCCAGTCAGTTGGCCAGGTAGCCATCTTTCAGATTTCTTGGCATAAGATGATTGAGCACTTGTGCCATTGCTTCTGTTTGTTGAAACACCTCAGTTGCTAATCTGTAACTACTTGGAGGCTTGTTCTTCGTCATTGCCTTTAGTGCAGCTTAGATTTCTTCCTTCAATACCATTTGTTCCTAATCATATGCTACCTCCTGAAATGGTTGAACATTGACCTATTTTTTTTGGTACAGTGACTCTGTGTATTCCTTCGATCTTCTTTTGATGCTTCTAGTGTCATTCAATTTTTTGCTCATAGAATCCTTTAATATTGCAATTGGAAGCTTGAAGTTTTCCTTAGTTCTTTCATCTTGAAAAATGCCAAAAATATTCTTGTCTTTTGTTTGTCTAACTTCAAAATTTTGCACATTTCAATATAATACTTAGTCTTCTCCAGCTACCCTTTGAAATCTTCCATTCAGCTCTTTTACTTCATCGTCTCTTCTATTGCTTTTAGCTACTCTATGTTCCAGAGCATGTTTCAACATTTCTACTGACATCCATTTTGATCTTTTCTTTCTTTCTTTTTTTTTTTAATAAATGTCCTTGATACTATCCCACATCTCATCTGGTTTTAGTCATTTGTGTTCAGTTCATCAAATCTGTTCTTGACATGATCTCTAAATTCAGGTGGAATATGCTCAAGGTTATACCCTGACTCTCATGAAATGTTTTAATTTTCTTTAGCTTCAACTTGAACTTTGTTGTTATTGTTGTTGTCAGGTGCTGTCTAGTCATTTCTGACTCATAGCAACCCCATGCACAGCAGAATGAAATACCACCTGATCCTGCACTAGCTCCATGATCCTTGCTATACTTGAGCCCATTGTCACAGACACCGTGACATCTTGTCGAAGGCCTTCTCCTCTTTCATCGACCTTACCAAGCATGACATCCTTCTCCAGGGAATGGTCCCCTCTGAAAACATGACCAAAGTAGGTGAGACCAAGTCTGGCCATTCTCACTTCAGAGGAGAATCTCAGCTGTACTTCCTCCAGGACAGATCTGTTAGTTCTTTTAGCAGTCCATGGTACTTTTCAGCATTCTTCGCCAGTACCACAACTCAAAAGCATCAACTCTTCTTCGGTCTTCCTTATTCATTGTCCAGCTCTCACATGCATACAAGGTGATTGGAAATATCATGGC
>NW_006921680.1:3003801-3009601 GCF_000298275.1 Orycteropus afer afer | reverse complement strand
TTTCTCTCTCTCTCTCTCTCTCTATATATATATATATCTTTACTGGTTTTTTTCTCTAGAGAATCCAGTCTAACACATTTGGTACTGGGAGTGGTTCTAGAGAGAAAAAATCATAAGGATGGGCTTCCTAAATTGGTTCTCCAGTTTGATTAATCTTAAAGGCACTAGTGACCCTGCCTCTGTTAGTAAAGAAGGCCCTGCTAATCCATGGAGTGTGATGGCAACATTAATATGCAAAATAGCACCACCAATAGATCAAGTAATTTTGAGAATTGAGACTCTGGGTGATCACATATTTGATACTTTTTTGCAATTTTGTCGGAATGAGGAGTATAAGCAAGCTGGTTGGTTGGTCCTACTTACTCTAGACAAACTGGTGAAAAAGTGAGATGAGCTCAGAGCTGCCAAGTCTCGGCTTAAGTGCTGCATAAAAGACCTCAGTCTTTCCAGTTGTGCTCTGAAAGAATGCCTTATATCTTCTAGTAACAGAGCTGATATTGCTGAAAACCAAACTCAGAGTCTTATTATAAGGGTGGCTGAATTACAAAGCCAATTAAATTGCCAACCCAGAACGGTGTCTAACGTTAAAGTGAGGGCATTGATTGGGAAAAAATGGGATCCTGAAACCTGGAATGGGAACATATGGACAGATAGGAAGATCAGGTTATGGAGCCTGTAAATTCTGTTGAATCCCTCCCATCTGAAGGGATTACTTTAAAACCATTATCCCCTCCACCTCAGTTTGATGGGATTAGCCAAACTGCTCCTGCTGGGTCACTGCCTGAGGCAGAGGCCATGGAAGACATTCCTGAATGTTTTCAGGAACTGCCTCAACCAACCATTGTTGCTGCTAGACATATAACTAAAGTTAAGTCCAAGTGAACCCCAAAAGGTGAAGTAGAAGTGTGACTGAGGAGGTGGTACACTACACCCAAAAAGATCTACTTGATTTTGCTAACATGTACAGACAGAAACCTGGAGAATATCTATGAGAATGGCTACTGAAGGTGTAAGATAATGGTGCAAGGAATGTAAGATTGGATCAGTTTGAGTTTATTGATTTAGGCCCACTAAGTACAGATTCTTCGTTCAATGTTTCAGCTCAAGAGGTTAGGAAAGGATCTAATAGCGTATTTGGTTGGCTTACTGAGGCATGGATTATGCGGTGGCCTACCTTAAGTCAAGTTGAAGTGCCAGACCTACCTTGGTATAATGTAGAAGAAGGTATCCAGAGGCTTAGGGGAATTGGCCTGTTAGAATGGATTCATCAGATTAGACCCCTAGAGCCAGAAATGGAGAATCCAGAAGACACACCTTTCACCAGTATGGTGAGGAATAAATTTGTGAAGGGAGACCCAACATACTTGAAGATTGCTATTTTATGTAAACCTGATTTGACAGTGGAAGTGCCCTAATTAAACTAAAACATTTAACTACGATGGAGCTGATTGGACCCCATGGTAGTAGGGGCCAAGTGGCAGCAGTAATCAATGAAGGCAAGGTGGGCATGGTTACCATAATGGACAGCAGAGTCAAAACAGTAATCAGAATAGTCTGACTTGTGTGGAATTATGGCATTGGCTACTTGCTCATGGTGTTTCTAGTAGTGAAATACATGTCAAGCCTACTAAATATTTACTTGATCAGTATAGACAGAAGAATTCTAGGTCACATGAACAGCAACCTAGATTGAATTGCCACAATAGAGTCTCAACCTCTCAATCAATTCCCAGACTTGACTCAGTTTACAGACCCACAAGCCCTTGAATGAAGGGGAAGCCAGGTATCTTTGAGGAAGGACCCCACTACATTGCCAAAAATCTATAATGTCAATCTTTGTCCTAGCCTTCCCCAAAGGGATATGAGGCCTTTTACGAGAGTGACTGTTCATTGGGGAAAAGGAAATAATCAGACTTTTGGGGGATTACCAGACACTGGCTCTGAATTGACACTAATTCCAGGAGACCCAAAGCATCATTGTGGCCCACCAGTCAGAGTGGGGGCATATGGAGGTCAAGTAATTGATGGAGTCTTAGCTAAGGTGTGTCTCACAGTGGGTCCAATGGGTCCCTGAACCCATCCTGTAGTGATCCCCAGTACCAGAATGAATAATTGGAATAGATATACTCAGCAATTGGCAGAATTCCCACATTGGGTCCCTGACATATGGAGTAAGGGCTATTATGGTAGGAAAAGCCAAGTGGAAGCCATTAGAACTGCCTCTACCTACAAAAATAGTAAATCAAAAGCAGTACCACATTGCTGGAGGGGTTGCTGAGATTACTGCCACCATAAAGGACTTGAGGGATGCAGGGCTGGTGATTCCCACCACATCCCCATTTAATTCACCTATTTGGCCTGTGCAAAAAACAGATGGATCTTGGAGAATGACAGCAGATTATTGTAAACTTAATCAGGTGGTCACTCCAATTGTACCTGCTGTTTCTGATGTGGTTTCATTGCTTGAGCAAATTAGTACATCTCCAGATACTTGGTATACAGCTATTGATCTGGCCAATGCCATTTTCTCGATACCAACTTCAAAAGATCATCAGAAGCAGTTTGCCTTCAGCTGGCAAGGCCAACAGTATACTTTTACAGTTCTTCTTCAGCGATATATCAACTCTCTGGCACTATGTCATAATTTAGCCCGTAGGGATCTTGATCACCTTTCCCTTCCACAAGAAATCACACTGGCCCATTATATTGATGATATTATGCTGATTGGACCTAGTAAAGAAGAAGTATCAATGACTCTAGACTTATTGGTGAGACATATGCATGCTAGAGGTTGGGAAATTAATCCAACAAAAATTCACCTTCCACCTCAGTGAAATTTCTAGGGGTCTAAATGGTGTGGGGCATGTTGAGATATTCCTACTAAAGGGAAGGATAAGTTATTGTATCTGGCTTCCCCCACAACTAAAAAGGAGGCACAACGTCTGGTGGGCCTCTTTGGATTTTGGAGGCAATATATCCCTCATTTGGGTGTGTTGTTGTAGCCTATTTATCAAATGACTCAGAAAGCTGCTAGTTTTGAGTGAGGCCCAGAGTAACAGAAGGCTCTGCAACAGGTTCAGGCTGCTGTGCAGGCTGCTCTGTCAGTTGGGCCGTATTATCCAGCTGATCCAATGGTGCTTGAAGTGTCTGAAGTAGATAGAGATGCTGCTTGGAGTCTTTGGCAGGTCTCTATTGGTGAATCGCAATGCAGACCCTTGGGGTTTTGGAGCAAAGCCCTGTCATCTTCTGCAGATAACTACTCTTCTTTTGAGAAACAGCTTTTGGCTTGTTATTGGGCTTTAGTAGAGACTGAATGCCTAACCATGGGCCACGAAGTGACCAAAAGCCCTGAGCTGCCCATCATGAACTGGGTGTTGTCTGACCCACAGAGTCATAAAGTTGGACATGCACAGCAGCACTCCGTCATTAAATGGAAGTTGTATATCAGAGATCGGGCTCGAGCAGGACCTGAAGGCACAAGTAAGTTGCATGAGAAAGTGACCCAAATGCCTGTGGTCTCTACTTCAGTCACATTACCTTCCCTATCCCAGTGTGTACTAATGGCTTCACAGGGAATTCCTCATGATCAGTTGACTGAAGAAGAGGAAACTTGTGCCTGGTTTATAGATGGTTCTGCGCAATATGCAGGCACCACTTGAAAGTGGACAGCAGCAGCACTGCAGTCCTTTTCTGGGAATTCCTTAAAGGACAGTGGTGATGGGAAGTCCTCCCAATGGGAGGAACTTCGAGCCTTGCATATGGCTGTTCACTTTGCATGGAATAAGAAATGGCCACATGTGCGATTATATACGGATTCATGGGCTGTGGCTAATGGAATAGTTGAATGGTCTGGGACTTAGAAGGAGCATGATTGGAAGATTGGTGATAAGGATGTATGAGGAAGAGGTATGTGGATAGATCTCTCTGAATGGGCCAAAAGAGTAAAGGTATTTGTGTCTCATGTGAATGCCCACCAAAAGGTGACCTCGGCAGAGGAGGACTTTAACCATCAGGTGGATAGGATGACAAGTTCAGTGGCAACCAGCCATCCTTTTTCCCCAGCTACTCCTGTCATTGCTCATTGGGATCATGAACAAAGTGGCCATGGTGGCAGGGATAGAGGTTATGCATGGGCTCAGCAACGTGGACTCCTGCTTACCAAGGTTGATTTGGCTACCGCCACTGCTGAGTGCCCAATCTGCCAGCAGCAGAGACCAACTGAGTCTGCAACATGGAACCATTCTTTGGGGTGATCAGCCAGCAACCTGATGGCAGGTTAATTACATTGGGCAACTTCCATCATGGAAAGGACAGTATTTTGTTCTTACTGGAATAGATACTTATCCTGGAAATGGATTTGCCTTCCCTGCATGCAATGCTTCTGCTAAAACTACCATCTGTGGACTTACAGAATGCCTTATCCATCATCATGGTATCCCACACAGCATTGCTTCAGATCAAAGGACTCACATCACAGCAAATAAAGTTCAGCAATGGTCTTATTCTCATAGAATTAACTGTTCTTACCATGTCCATCATCATCCTGAAGCAGTTGGCTTGATAGAATGATGGAATGGCCTCCTGACACAATTACAGTGCCAGCAAGGCAATACCTTGAAGGGTTGGGGCAATGTTCTCCAGGAGGCTGTATATGCTCTAAACCAGCATCCATTATATGGTTCTGTTTCTTCAATAGCTAGGATTCATGGGTTCAGAAACCAAGGGGTGGAAACAGGAGTGGTACCACTCATTATTACCCCTAGTAACCCATTCAAAAAATTTTTGCTTCCTGTCCCTGCTACTCTATGCTCTGTGGGTCTGGAGATCTTAGTTCTAAAGGGAGGAACACTTCCACCTGGAGACACAATACTGATTGCATTGAACTGGAAATTAAGAATGCCACCTAGCCATTTTGGCTTCTTCATGCCTCTGGATCAAGAGACAAAGAAGGGCATTACTGCATTATCTAGTGTATAGATCCTGATTACCAAAGGGAAATTGGATTGACTTTACATAATGGAGGTAAAGAAGAATATGTCCAGAATATAGGAGATTCTTTAGGATGTCTCTTAGTACTACCATTCCCTGTGATTAAAGTCAATGGAAAATTACAGCAACCCAATTCTGATATGACTGTTAATGGCCCAGACCATTCAGGAATGAAGGTTTGGGTCACCCCACCAGGCAAAGAACCAGGACCAGCTGAGGTGCTTGCTGAGGGCAAGGGAAATACAGAATGGGTGTGGAAGAAGGTAGTTCTGAGTATCAGCTATGACCACATGGCCAGCTGCAGAAATGAGGACTATATTTCTTCATTGTGTATGTGCATCAAATATTTTTGTTTCCTTCTGTTATGAACTGTGAAATGTCAATAAGATTAATGCATTTTGGTTGTATGTGTGTTAGTGTATCATGTTAGGTGCAAATATGACTTTATAATTGTCCTTATTTAGAGATTGTATATGGTTAAGAAGATGTGTAAAATTGCCAAGTTGACAAGGGGTAGACTGTGATATTTCGAGCTGTGTGTCAACTTGACTGGACCACAATTCTGTGTGGTTTAAGCTATTGTGATGTGGTTATTCCCATGATGGGATCAGATCATTATGTTTTGAGCAGCCAATCTGTTGAAAGGGAGTTTCACTAGGGGTGTGGCCTGCTTCCAGTATATCTATGGACATCCTGGGAAAAGAGACATTCTTCTGTGGATTGGGATTCTGTTGTGCTGCCTACAACTGTCTGTGAGTGAACAATCCACCTTTCGTCCTGGAGATCTTGGATTTGTCATTCGTTGGAGTCA
>NW_006921680.1:2999414-3003681 GCF_000298275.1 Orycteropus afer afer | reverse complement strand
TCTCTCTCTCTCTCTCTCTCTCTACATATATATCTATAAGCTTTACTGGTTCTGTTTCTCTAGAGAACTCAGTCTAACACACTGCTGCAACCATTTTTGAATTACTTTCAGTAAGATCTTACTTGCATGCTATATTAATGATATTGTTTGATAATTTTCACATTTTGTGAGATTACCTTTCTTTGGAATGGGTACAAATATGGATCTCTTCCAGTCAGGTGGCCAGGTAGCTGTCTTCCAAATCTCTTGGCATAACTGAGTGAGTGCCTCCAGTGTGGCATCCATTTGTTGAAATATCTCATTGGGTATTCTGTCAATTCCCAGAGCCTTGTTCTTCACCAATTCCTTCATTGCAGCTTCAACTTCCTCCTTCAGTACCATTGGTTCTAGACCATATGCCACCTCCTGAAATGGATGAAGATAGACTACTTCTTTTTGGTACAGTGACTTTGTGTATTCTTTCCATCTTCTTTTGATGTTTTCTGCATCATTCAATATTTTGCCTGTAGAATCTTTCAATATTGCAACTCGAGGCTTAAATTTTTTCCTCAATTCTTTCAAGGGACCTGAACAGATTGAGGAGTCAGCCACAGGGATCCAGGTGAGGAGAGGGAATCCAGGCTTGAACTTGCATATGAGCAATTAATGGTTTGTTCCATAGGTGACCCCTGGCCTTGTTCTAACTGATGATATTGAGCTTCTCTAACATCCCTTTCCACAGATGTAGTTGATTTGATTCATTGGTATTCCATCTGTAGAGAGCCACATGTATTCTCATCACTTATGTTCTTGAAAAATATATTTCTAGTGAATAAGTCATTGGTTCTACAAAATGCTATCAAGTGATCTCCATTGTCACATATATCACCAAGGTCCTACTGATATTTCTTTGTTTCTAACTTTCATATTCCAATCATCAGTAACTATCAATGCCTCTAGATTGCATGTTTGATAAATTTCAGACTGCAGAAGTTGGTAAAACGCTTCAATTTCTTCATCTTTGGCATCAGTGGTTGGTGAATGAATTTGAATAATAGCCAGTGCCTTCTCTCTAGTCTGTCTTAGTTTGGAAACTCCACTGAAACCTATTGACCATGGGTGATCCTGGTGGTATTTGAAACTATCGTGGAATAACTTCCAGCATCACAGCAGCATGCAAGCTACCACAGTACAACAAATAAAACAGACAAGTGGTGGGTTTTTCCCACTCATGACCCATGTACATAAATATTAATTATCACCACAGTATACTACACACTGTATTATTATTTTTAAAAAATGCTGTTGCTGTTAGGTGTCATTGAGTTGGTTCTGACTCATATCAACCCCATGTACAACAGAATGAAACACTGCCCGGCCATGTGTCATCCTCACAATTCTTAGTATACTTGAGCCCATCATTGCAGCCACTGTGTCAATCTAATTTGTTGAGGATCTTCCCCTTTTTTACTGACCCTCCACTTTACCAAGCATGATATAAGTGAGACAAAGTCTAGCCATTCTCACAATCCAAGGAGCATTCTGGCTGCACTTCCTCCAGGACAGATTTGTTTATTCTTCTGGCAGTCCATGATATTTTCAGTATTCTTTGCCAACACCACAATGCAAAAGCATCAACACCTCTTCAGTCTTCCTTATTCACTGTCTAGCTTTCACATGCATATGACACAATTGAAAATACCATGGCTTGGGTTAGTCTTCAAAGTAACATCTTTGCTTCTAAACACTTTAAAGAGGTCTTTTGCAGCAGATTTGTCCAGCAATACAATGTCTGGTTTCTTGACTGCTGCTTCCATTAGTGTTGATTTTGGATCTAAGTAAAATGAAATCCTTGACAACTTCAATCATTTCTGCATTTATCATGATATTGCTTATTGATCCAGTCATGAGGATTTTTTTTTTTCTTTATATTGAGGTGTTATCCATACTGAAGACTGTGGTCTTTGATCTCCATCAGTAAGTGCTTCAGTCATCTTCAATTTCAATAAGCAAGGTTGTGTCTTCTGCATATCATAGTTTTTGAAAGATTCTGCCTCCAATCCTGATGCCCTGTTCTTCTTCATATAGTCCAGCTTCTTGGATTATTTCATTGGCATACAGATTGAATAAATATGGTGAAATGATACATTCTTGACACACACCCTTCCTGATTTCAAATCATGTAGTATCCCCTTGTTCTGTTCAAATGATAGCCTCTTGATCTATGTACAGGTTCCTCATGAGCACAATTAAGTGTTCTGGAATTCCCGTTCTTCACCATCTGACATCAGCAATGATATCCCTTGTTCCATGCCCTCTTTTGAATCCATCCTGAATTTCTAGTAGTTCCCTGTCAATCTGTTGCAACCATTTTTTAAATTATCTTCAGCAAAAATATAATTGTATGTGATATTAATGATATTGTTTGATAAGTTCTACATTCTATTGGATCACCTTTCTTCAGAATGGTCCCAAATATGGATCTCTTCCAGTAAGTTGGCCATGTGGCCATCTTTCAAATTTCTTGGCACATAAGAGTATGCACCACCAATATTGCATCTGTTTGTTGAAATATCTCAATTGGTATTCTGTCAATTCCTGTAGCCTTGTTTCTCGCCAATTCCTTCAGTGCAGTTTCAACTTTTCCTTCCATATCTTTGGTTCTTGATCATATGCCACCTTCTAAAATAGTTGAACATCAGCCAATTGTTTTTGGTACAGTGACTCTATATTCCTTCTATCTTCTTTTGATGGTTTTTGCCTCATTAAGTGTTTTGCCCACAGAATCCTTCAGTAATATAACTTGAGTCCTGAATGTTTTCTTCAGTTTATTCCATTTGAGAAATGCCAAGAATGCCTTGCCCTATTCTTAGAAATTATTGCTCTGATGGCATAATGCCTAAGGTATGTATTTGATTGCCAACCAGAAGGCTGGTGGTTCAAACACACCAGCCACTCCTCGGAAGGAAGGTTGGGCAATCTACTTCCATAGTGATAACACCTCAAAAACCCAAGGAGGGGTCACTATGAGTCAGATCTAACTCAATGGTAGTGAGGTTTTTTTTTTTTTTTTTTTTTTTTTAACAGTCACCTATTAATGACTATTAGTGAAACTCAATACTTGTCATGGTGAACTTCTCATAATCTCAGGAATAATTACTAAATCTACCATTCCAAAAATTGCTAGTTTAATTCTTTTCAAACTTGGAGGATCATAGAGTCACCTAAGGGTTAATTTAAATTAAAAAAGAAGAAGAAGAAATAAAATTATTCCAGGTTTTTGTCCCTGACCAGTTAAACTAGAATATCTAAACTAGAATATCTAGGAAGTGTGACCTGGACTCTATTTTTTTTTCCCCTTTTTTTTATGTGTTGTTGTTTGATTAGGTACCATCTAGTTGGTTCCAACTCATAACAACCCTATGTACAACAGAACAAAATACTGTCCAGACCTGTGACATTCTAACAATTGTTATTATTTCTGAGCCCATTGTTTTAGCCACTGTGTCCATGGATCTTGTTGAAGGTCTGCCTCTTTTTCACTGACTGTCTATTTTCCATGCATGATGTTCTTCTCCAAGGACTGGTCCCTCCTGATAACATAACCAAAGTATGAGATACAAAGTCTCACCGTCTTTACTTCTCAGGAGCATTCTGGCTGTACCTCTTCCAAGACAGATTTGTTCATTTTTCTGGTAAAAAATACAAAAACCAAACTCACTGCCATTGAGTCAGATCTGACTCATAGTGACCCTTCCTTGGGTTTCCAAGGTGGTATCACTACAGAAGTAGATTGCCCAACCTTCCTTTTGAGGAGTGGCTGGGGGGTTTGAACCACCAGCCTTCTGGTTAGCAGTCAAATGCCTTAGACACTACACCAGCAGAGCTCCCATTTTTCTGGTTTGTTGTTGTTGTTATGTGCTATTGAGTCAGCCTGACTCATAGCGACCCCTCCTTGGGTTTCTGAGACAGTATCTCTACAGAAGTAGATTGCCCAACCTTCCTTCCAAGAAGTGGCTGGTGGGTTTGAACCACCAGCCTTCTGGTTAGCAGTCAGGTGCCTTAGGCACTACCTGACCACAGCTCCTATTTTTCTGGTAGTGCATGCTATATTAAATATTCTTTGCCAAAACCATAACTATAATTAAAATGCATCAATTCTTTTCATCTTTCTTATTCATTGTCCAGCTTTCACATGTATAGGTGCTTCTATGGCTTGAGTCAGGTGCATCTTATTCTTCAAAGTGACTTCTTTGCTCTTTAACACTTAAAACAGGTTTTTTTTTTT
>NW_006921680.1:2983190-2995539 GCF_000298275.1 Orycteropus afer afer | reverse complement strand
AAACAATTAGTCCTAGCAACTGGTACACCATCCGATCTGCAGCCTATACAACTATGAGACCAGAAGAACTAGATGGTGCCTGGCTACCACTGTCAATCACTTGGCAGGGGATCTATGTAGGAGATCCTTGATAGAGGGGGAGAACAATGTGGAACAAAACTCAAAATCATCTGGAGGAAAAAAACAGGAGGGGGCACCAGATTTGCTGGTCCAATAGAGCCTGGTGGAACCACTGAGACTATGGACCCTAGCTGCCCTTCAGGTGTGCAATTAAACCCACACCCGTGGTTTCCAGCCAAACAAAAGACAGGCATATGAGTTGAACATTTAGCTCAGGTAGATACACTCCTTGAAGAGAGCAATCATGGGAGAAAGAAAGACTGCTTATGCACAGGGGGACAGCTCACAGGGCAGGAGTACATGGAGAGATCTATACTGGAAAGAGGTAACTATGGGGAGGAAGTGGGAGGGGAGCTGTTGCATTGTGGTAAACTGTGATCAATGTCATGAGACAAAGTGTATGTGAACTGCTGTATGGAAAGTGAATTTGCTCTGTAAATCTTCACCCAAATCACAATAAAAAAATAAAATGTTATTCATAAATTGTTATGATCTACACAGTCAAACACATTTGCATAGTCAATAAAACACAGGGAAATATCTTTCTGGTATTCTCAGCTTTAAGCCAAGATCTGTCTGACATCAGCACCAATATCCCTCATTCCACGTCCTCTTCTAAATCCAGCTTTAATTTCTGGTAGTTTCCTGTTGATGTACTGCTGCAACCATTTTTTAATTATATTCAGCAAAATTTTACTTGTATGTGATATTAATGATATTGTTCAATAATTTCTGTACTCCATTAGATCACCTTTTATTTTGGAATGGGAACAAATATGGATGTTTCCCAGCAGGTTAGCTAAGTATCTGTTTTCCAAATTTGGGGGTATAGATGAGTGGGTGTATCAGCATTACATTCATTTGTTGAAACTTCTCATTTGGTATTCTGTCAATTGCTGGAGCCTTATTTTTCACCAATGACTTCAGTTTCACTTGGACTTCTTCCTTCAATAGCATTGGTTCTTGATCATATGTGATTTTCTGAGATGGTTGGATATCAACCAGTTCTTTTCGATACAGTGATTCTATGTATTCCTTCCATCTTTTTTTGATGCTTTCTGTGTTGTTCAATATTTTGCCCAAAGAATCCTTAATATTGCAACTCAAGCTTGAATATTTTCTTCATTTCTTTTAGCTTGAAGAATGTTATACATGTTCTTCCTAAACAATTAAAATTAATATTGATTGAGGTCTGTGAGGGTGAATTGGCTTTCTCTATACTGTTCAAAATACAATATGAAACGCTTCATAAAAACTCAAATATAAATGGGTGGCATTCCTTTTGTCTTATATCCAGGCATACACAGAACTTAGGTTTTCTTAGATACACTTGTTACTGTAGATGCAGGGACTCAGAGTATTTTCCTTGCAATAGTTATAGAGATTTAGTCACAGAAGAAATGCTAAATGCCTGTCCTTCCCACTTCCCTTACAATTTGATTGGCAAGGCTGACTCTACTGCTTGCGCCTTGTGGACACTCAATATATGCTGATGAGCATCATTCTTAGCATCATTTGCAGCTTGTCCAGACTAAAGTTCAGCACAACATACACTTTAATAGTTGAAGGAAATATCTTGGACCCAACTCTGTCCTTGGACACTATGACAAAGCTCCCATTTGCTTTAATAAATGTGCATAGATTCATCAGTGCCTAGAACTTGGCCTTATACCAAATAAGTATATCATGCTTGTAAAAGATCATACATTCACCAACAAAACTATGTTTAGTTACCATAGTTCCTTTCTCTGATGTCTTCACAAAGTGTTAGCACCTGAAAGCATTTATTTTCATAGTCAGCTGTTTATCCTCAATGAAAGAAACCTGATTGCAGAAATGTCTGAGTCCCTCAACTTCTCTTCAGTCATTGTGTAGAAGGAGCATCTATGCTTCTGGCATTTTTACTCTAACAGAGATATGATGCTCTTATGTACCAGTTTAGAAGCTGCATTTGCACTGCTGTCTGTAAGGGCATGAGAGTCATGTGGGGTCTGCTTTTTCAGCTGCTTGTACCTAGTGGCAAAAGGTATGAATCTCAGAGGTTCATTGAAAGAAAAGGAGGAAAAAAAGCAGAAGGTGGAAATACAAGAAAGCATGGTATCCTTACAAAAATGTTTTGGTGTAGCTGGTGAAGCAAGGAGGAAAGGTAGAGTTGATCCATCTATTTTGAGCAGGGACTAGCCAGGATACCTACTGGCTAGATTGTCAACTTCCTCATTCTACTCCTAAATCATCCCAGAGGATTTTCAGTCCTTTCTAAACTGTCACAAATGCTGGGGTGCTAATAATCAGGTTTCCAGATGCCCAGATAGAACTACTAGGCCATAAACCACTCCTGCTAACCAGCTCTGGTGAGCTATTGCTCAATTCCCGGTCATCAGTAGGGCACCTGCTATCATCAGATAGACCTATATTGCTCAACTCTTGTTGTCTCTGTAGTGGCACTCCTGAGAGTTGTGTCTAGGGAACCAGTTTTCTATGTGTGATGGAGTGGAAAGAGCCTGGGTTTTCCAGCCAAATAAATCTACACCTTCCTTGTTGTGAGTAGACACAAGTAAAAAGTCTACCAACTGCTACTACTACCCTTTGGTGTCGATTTGATTCTGACTCATAACCACAAAATAGAACTGAGTACAACAACCTCTTTGAGTTTCCAAGACTATAATCTTTATGGAAGCAGGCTATCACATCTTTCTCCCACAAAGCAGCTGGTAGGTTTGAAACTGCCGACCTTTTGGTTAGCAGATGAATACTTAACCACTATACCACCAGAGCTCCTTGAAAAATGTTTAGTATTGTGTAAAAAAAAGAGCCTCAATAAATGAACTCTGTATGACATGATAATTACATATAATAGAAGAGAAGATAAGTACAAGAAAAAAACACAAGCACAAAGTGAGAGATGAGACAACAAACACCTTGCCAAGGGAATTTAATAGAGGAAAACAGCCAAAGAGAAAAGAAATATGAGAAAGGTTCACCTCTATAGTTGTCGAGAAGGATATGAACTTATTCCTTTTTGCTTTTGCATGTGTCTTCATGGAAAATGAAAAGACTGAATGTGATGATGGTAAATTTTTGGCTAGTTGTAGTCTTGTCTCTGCACAAGTCAGCAAAGTAATACTAGAAAGGACCTGGAATTGGGAAATTGAAGACTTTTCAAATCATAGTGCTGACCTCAGTTAACTGTTAATACTGATAAAAATAATCTATGGTTTCGAGGGCTTGGTTTTCTCATGTGTGGAGAGGATGAGAAATCCATGTATGACTTTTCCCTAGGGTTTTTTTTTTTTTTTTTTGGCATAAATGAAATAACATTTATTCACTTATTTACTTCATTTGTTAGTTTAACAAATGCTGATTGTCTACTGCATATCAAGTACTATTGTCAGTGTTGGATGTCAGCATGCAGCAGTGAACAACTCAGACTAAAAGCCCTGCTTTTTTATGGAGTTTGCATTTTAGTAATAGGAGAAAGATAATAATAAATAAATATATATATCAGGTGTTGATTCGTGTTTTGAAGAAAAATTAAACAATAAAGGAGATTATGTTACTACAAAAACTTTACAAACTATAAGGAACTATACAAATTTAAGATATTTTAATTTCAGACTTGATTGATAGTAGGATTAAACTCAAAGTCACTGGCATCAGAGAGCATATTTGTTTCTTTCAAACGAGGGGAATGCCTATTCTTGTTTATTGCAAGATCAGCCTTCTTAAAAATGTTCCATCTTCCCACTTTTTCCTAAATCCTCATTATGGCATAAAGCAGCCAGGCAAGGACCTATCCCCTTTAAAAGATGGAAATTTAAGCCAGTGTCAGAAATATCTAGAATTTGTGTGTTTCCTGAATCCGAATTATAACCTTTCTCTTTCTATATCTTTGAAAGTTCTTTACCTTCTTCTTTTTTCACTTTAATTTCCATTTTTGAAAATAGCAACAACTATTTTTATGGATTACTCACTGTTTTGTTTTGTTCTTAGACCTTATGAAGATGGAATCATACTATCTTTATAAGTGCTATGTATTAAATATTAATCTCCAATAGTGGTTACACTCAGTTCATTTTATGTAATTTCTTGATTAATGTTAAGAGCACACTTCTCAAACATTTATGAATGTGCCTCTAAATGGAAGGCATGTCATTGAATAAAGAGAATAGCAAATCACTTTATCCTCCCACTGGAGTACACAATATTGAATTGCAGAGTGAGAGTGAGAAACAAGTTACAGATTTTATTTTAACATGGAAACAGATCGCTCTCACCTAAGAAGCTGTGTACTACTCACTTCCATTGAGAGGACTGCTACAAAGCAAGAGTTGCCCTTGGGCATTAAGGTGGCAATTCTGCAAAATCAAGGTAATGGAATTCAAATTAATTTAGATACTCATTCCATTAAGCTGGACTCTTTAAAATGGAACTCCCGATGTTAACATTCAACAGCAACATTTCATTATCTTGAATTCTGAAATGTGGTGAATACTCCTTACACAGCCTGAAGTTGCCAAAAGGTAGCTGACCTAGAGAGATGTTTCTTAGGAAGAGCAAGCTTGTTTAGCAGGAACAATTCATTATCTTTCTCTCAAAGGTCAAGGAGCAGTCGATAGATGGGTCAGGTAAACACCTCCTAAGAGAAAATTTCCTTCACTTGCTTCTTGGATGGAAAGAACAAATGGTGAAAGAATCAATGTACTGCTTTATAAAAGAATATGCCCCCAAGGTGAAAGGAGGAATATGAATAATGCTGTGATATTAGAAAACACCATATTTTATACCAATAGACAATATCAGTAACTCTAAATCATCCTTAACAAATAGAAGGCTTTTTCCTTAAGTTTGTTTATCTGAATTTTTTTTATTATTTATTTATCTCAAGTAAGGAACTCTGGTATCATAGTGCCTAAGGCACTTGACTGCTAACCAGAAGGCTGGCAGTTCAAACCCACCAGCCACTCCTCAGAAGGAAGGTTGAGCAATCTACTTCTGTAGTGATAGCGCCTCAGAAACCCAAGGAGGGGTCACTAGGAGTCGAGTTAAACTTGATGACAGTGAGTAAAGTAGGGAAGACCCATATATATATATATATATATACACACACACACACACATATATATATATATATATATATACACACACACACACACATATATACATATATATGTATATATATGTAAAGAAGTCTAGAAATTACGATATCATTGAAATCTTAAACCCTGAAATTCAATGAAAAATCTCAGCATGATGGTATTTTTAAAACAAAAACTTATTATAACTTCCTTGACTTTTAATCTATTTTGTTTTGTTTTGTTTTTACTAAGTGAACTGAAAGTATATTTATTGGCAGTTTATAAGAAGAAAATGAATTTTATATTTTAAAAACATCAGAATGCAAGTGATTTAATTAGATCTTCAAATATTTGCTGAAACTAGATATCTAAACCCATTGCTGTCCAGTTGATTCTGACTCATAGCTAACTTGCTATATGCAAATGACACAACCTGGCCTGCTGAAAGTGAAGAGGACTTGAAGCACTTACAGATGATGATCAAAGACTACAGCCTTCAGTAGGATTACACTTCAACGTAAAGAAAACAAAAATCCTCACAACTGGACCAATAAAAACATGACAAATGGAAAAAGATTGAAGTTGTCAAGGATTTCATTTTACTTGGATCAACCTCAATACCTATGGAAATTAGACAATGTATTGCATTGGACAAATCTGCTGCAAAAGACATCTTTAACATGTTCAAAAGCAAAAATATCACTTTGAGATCAAGATACGCCTGACCCAAACCATGGTATTTTCAATTGCCCCATATGCATGCAAAAGCTAGACAATGAATAAAGAAGACTGAAGAACTGCTGCACTTCAATTATGGTAGAGGCAAAGAATAGTGAATATACCATGGATTACCAGAAGAACCAACAAATTTGTCTTAGCATAAGTACCACCAGAATGTTTCTTAGAAGCAATGATGGCAAGACTTTGCCTCATGAACTTAGGACCTATTAAGAGGAAAGACCAGTCCTTGGAGAAGGACATTATGCTTGGCAAAGTAGTAGTTGTTGTTGTTAAGTGCCGTCGAGTTGTTTCCGACTCATAGCGACCCCATGCACAGCAGAACGAAACACTGCCCAATCCCGCGCCAGCCCCACAATCCCTGCTATACTTGATCCCATCATCACAGCCACCATATCAGTCCATCTCGTTGAAGGCCTCCCCCTCTTTCATCGACCCTCCACCCTACCAAGCATGACATCCTTCTCCAGGGAATGGTCCCTTCTTACAACATGACCAAAATATGTGAGATGAAGTCTGGCCATTCTTGCTTCCAAGGAGCATTCTGGCTGCACTTCCTCCAGGACAGATCTGTTAGTTCTTTTAGCAGTCCATGGTACTTTCAGCATTCTTCGCCAGCACCACAACTCAAAAGCATCAACTCTTCTTTGGTCTTCCTTATTCATTGTCCAGCTCTCACATGCATACCAGGCGATTGGAAATTGGAGGAAGAATCATTAACAACCTGAGATATGCAGATGATACAACTTTGCTTGCTGAAAGTGAGGATGACTTAAGGCACCTACTGATGAAGGTTGAAGAATACAGTCTGCAGTATGGATTACATATCAACATAAAGAAAACAAAAATCCTCACAACTGGACCAATGAGCAGCATCACAATAAATGGAGAGAAGATTGAGGTTGTCAAAGAATTCACGTTGCTTGGTTCTACAATCGATGCCAACGGAAGCAGCAGTCAGGACATTAGATGACGTGTAGCATTGGGAAAGTCAACTGCGAAGGAACTGTTTCAAGTGCTGAGGAGCAAGGATATCTCATTGCGGACTAAGGTGAGCCTGACACAAGCCATGATATTTCCAATCGCCTGGTATGCATGTGAGAGCTGGATAATGAATAAGGAAGACCGAAGAAGAGTTGATGGCAAAGTAGAGGGTCAGCAAAAAAGAGGAAGGCCCTCAATGAGACAGATTGACAGAGTGGCTGCAACAATGAGGTCAAACATTGTAAAGATTGTGAGGATGGCACAGGACCAGGCAATATTGTGTTCTATTATACATGGAGATGCTGCTGAACATATGGTCACTATGAGTTGGAACTGACTGGCCCAGCAACTTACTGCCATCGAGTCGGATCCAACTCATAGTGACCCCTCCTTGGGTTTCCGAGGTGGTATCACTACAGAAGTAGATTACCTGACCTTGTTTCCGAGGAGTGGCTGGTGGATTTGAACAACCAGCTTTCTGGTTAGCAGTCAAATGTCTTAGGCACTACACCACCAGATCTCCTTAGCAACAATAAAAAACAATAGATATCTAAATATTTACCAAAACATTGTCTATTTCTTTCTCAAGTCCCAGTTAAAATTTGCTATTGTTGTTGTTAGGTGCCATTGAGTCAGCTCCAATTCATAGCAACCCTATGTATACTATGTGTTTCATACTTTCAGTATAAAAATCAACACTTTTATTTTTACTAAAGATAACAGTTAAAAGGTCCATTTCATTTTCCCTTTTTTATTTGGCCTACGTTTCCTCTTCATTTCTCAACAGTCTATGTATTTGTGCACCTGAAGAAAAAGACAAACATCTTTTCTGACCAGATGAACAATACGATTCTATACAATTTGCTGGCATAAGTGAGAGGAATTCTCTCAGGCACAATCTTTTTCTTCCCCATTTCCTCTCACCACCTTGACCTCTAGTCCAATTTCATAATTTGAAAAGAAAAAGAAAACATTGTTCCAGCTCATTCGGCTTGAAATAGGCCATTGAGTGGTATTTACAAAGAGTCATTTCCAGGACAATACCAAAAGCCCTAGATTTCTTTTCCACATTATAAGGAGGAAAATCTCACGTTGAAGTGACCCTTCAGACCTGTATTTTTCCAGGGTGTGAAATTGATGTTAATTGACCCCATAAAGAAAATGGTCGGGAAAAAACAATATGAACGGCCTGGAAATTCTTCCCTGGGTTATTAATGAGTTCCACATAACCATCACTCTATTTGCATTACTCCTCTATTGAATCAAAGAGTTATAGAAAGCACCTTCAATAAGGAAATTGAAATATTATCTACTTCTCTTCTAGATTCTATTGCAAGTCCAGATATATCTAATAAAAATAAAATCACATTTGTAAAAGTAGTGATCATCTAAGAAATTCAAATAATTAAAGGATTTGCAATATTTGTATTTAAAGTAAAGTCATATCTGTTGTCTCTTTAAAACTGGTGGAAGTTATCCTATAAAGAGAATGTCAATATTTTCTGTAGCACTAGAAACAGAATGTCTTTTTTATGGCAGGATTTTTTGAATAGTAATTCTGTTTTTGGTAATTTTTCAAAACGTGAAGTGAAGATGGAGAAATGGAATACAAATATGCTTTAAAATTTCACTTCTTAAAAAATTGTTTGGGATTTCAGATGGAATTTCAGTCTTTTTCCTATTTTGCAGGAAGGATTTTGGCTTTTAAATTGGATAGTTAATCAATTGAACCCTCAAAAGCAAGAAAATCTTGGACTCATTTTGAGCTAAAGCTGTAAATTTCCTTAGATTTCCTTATAAACAAGTACTTTGGAAAAGACTACATGAGACAAGAAAACTTTTTTCCCCAATTTGGAAAGTTTAATACTATTAAACAAAAGTTTCATAATAATTTCATAATTATTTTTGTTTTCTCACTAATACCAGTATGGTACTGGTGAGGCACAGCAATACTGACAAGAAGTCATCTTAAATCGAATTCTCAGTACTTAAAAAATATATTTTTTGCAGTCATTCCTTCCTCTCAGATTTGCAGAAAAACATTTCAGAAAATTTCTAAGTAGTGACACAGGTGCAAAGAATGAAGTGATAAAATAGTGCTGTAATTACATAATCATAAGTAGATTAATATTAACTCCAAAGCCATTGTACTAAAATAATCATTAACTTTTGCATAGTTTTATAACCTTAAAATACATTTTTTATGTGAATTATCTTATTTTCCAAAAGACTAAGAAACTTAAGTTACATGACTATGTTACAAGAATAGCATAGTGTTTGAAGTTATGAGGTGGAAATTTTCTGGCTAATCCCATTTGTATGAGACTTGGATTTCCTGTGCCTTAGTTTCTCTGTTAAAAATCATGGATAAAGAAACTGTTGGCTAACAAGCAAAAATGTTCAAAGGTTTCAAAATTAAGTTTTCCTTCTGGAGTTCCAACAAGATGAGAAGAAGGAAACATGATAAATGAAGAATATATTATAAAACAAAAACATCTCAGGTTTTCTCTTAGGCAAGGTGGTTAATAAGCAGTCCTGTTGCCTTGCATGGGCCTGAGCAGACTCGATCATAGTTTTACTCTGACACACATGGGGTTGTCATGAGTTGGAACCAACTTCATAGCAACTGGTTTAGTTTTCTTTGAGCTTGGACTGCAAAACCCACTGTATGGTAAGGAATATTTTATTTTAAGTGTCATGTTTCATCTTGCTGCTGCTGCTATGCCACAATGCTAAATTTTGGAGATTTATTTTTTTCTTTCAAATTTAAAATCAAAATTCTATCACATTTGGTACATAATTATATTTCTTGAGGGTTATACCCTTTAACCATATTTATTAAATTTGTATGCTGAGCAAAGAATCTGAGAAGCTGGACTATATAAAGAAGAACATGGCATCAAGATTGGAGGAAGACTCATTAATAACCTGCAATATGCAGATGACACAACCTTGCTTGATGAAAGTAAAGCTGATTTGAAGAATGTGCTGATGAAGATTAAAGACTACAGTCTTCAGTATGGATTACACCTCAACTTAAAGAAAACAAAAATCTTTACAACTGGACCAATAAGCAGCATCACGATAAATGGAGAAAAGATGGAAGTTGTCAAAAATTTCGTATTACGTGGATCCACAATCAACACTCATAGAAACACTAGTCAAGAAATCAGATGTATTGCACTGGGCAAATCTGCTGCAAAAGACCTCTTTAACATGTTATGGAGCAAAGATGTTGTTTTGAAGACTAGTGTGACTAACCCAAACCATGGTATTTTCAATCGTCTCGTATGCACATGAAAGGTGGACATTGAATAAGGAAGACTGAAGAAGAGTTGATGCCTTTGAATTATGTTAGTGAAGAATGCTGAAAAAAAAACATGGACTTCCAGAAGAACTAACAAATCTGTCCTAGAAAAAGTGCAGCCAGAATGCCCCTTGGAAGCAAAAATGGCCAGACTTTGTCTCACCTACTTTGGTCATGCTGACAGAAGGGCAAGTCCCTGGAAAAGGGTATCAAGCTTAGTAAATAGAGGGACAGCCAAAAACAGGAAGGCCCTCAACAAGATGTCTTGACACAGGGGATGCAACAATGGGCTCAAGCATAGCAAGGATTGTGAAGATGGCTCAGGACCAGGCAGTATTTTGTTCTGTAGCAGATAGGGTCAGTATGAGTTGGAGCCAACTCCATGGCACCTAACAACAACAACAACAGAATAAACCAGCTGCCAGCCAAACACATGAACTGAAGGACATTACAAAAACATATAATCATAAGGTCTAGGAGGGGCTGCAAAATCATGATGAACCATCATCATAGAGTTTTCAAGCATCATGCAAAATAACCTTTCTGCTATTCCAGATACTTCTTCTATTTAGAGTGTTTGTAGCTATATCAAATTCAGCACCACATTTTTAGCAGCACATGTTCCACTTTCATTCCTTGAATCTCCAGTCTTTTTACATAACTGTTTATGTGATTTTATTCCATTGTCGTTTACTTAAAAAAAAAAAAAAATAAGTATTATCATACTTTTTATTTTTTTAAAATCATACTTTGGGCAAAGTGGGTAATTGTTAGGATTGGTAATGCTGTCATTTTTTTTTCTCATTCTATGTTATATATATGATGTTTCTATGTTGTTTATAGTACTCTCTGGTGGTGCAAATGGTAAAGAACATGACTATTAACCAAAAGTTTCATGGTTTGAACCCATTCAGACATACCTAGAAAAATTTATGGCCCACCAAACTGCTTCTAAAAAGGTCACAGCCTTGAAAATCCTCTAGTACACAATTCTACTGCAGTAATGAGGTCACCATGAGTAGAAACAGACTCAATAGCAAGTGGTTTTTATGTTGTTTATATTCTAAATATTTTCTTAAAGTGTTTGAAATCTGCCTTATGTTCAAAAAAGACCACTTTATTGAAAACAGTGTGCTTAGTAGTATGAATGTAGGCTTTGGAGTCAGGAATTCCAATTCTGGATTTACTAAATTATCCTATATTTAACTTACCTGAGCCTCAGATTCCTCATCAGAAAATTGGAAAAAAAATGACACACAATTCCCAGTTTTGTTGGGAGATATATAAATTAGATGGGGAAGAAATGTGCCTACTGTAGTCCTTTTATTTAAAGATTTATTTTATTATTGTAACTATTTTTAATAGAGGCAACACCTCACCATGCTTTTGTCAATTTGTCCTACTGTAGTGGCTTGTGTGTTGCTGTGAGGCTGGAAGCTATGCCACCAGAGTTTTAAATACCAGCAGAGTCACACAGGGTGGACAGGTTTCAGCAGAGCTTCTAGACTAAGGCATAATAGGGAAAAACACTTGATAATCTATTAAAAAAAAAAAAAAAAAAAACTAGCCACTGAAAACCTTATGAACAGCAGTGGAACATTGTCTGATATAATGCCAGAAGATGAGTCCTTCAGCTTAAAAAGCACTCAAAATAAGACTGAGGAAGAGCTGCCTTCTCAAAGTAGAGTCAATCTGAATGCCACAGATGGAGTGAAACTTTCAGGACCTTCATTTTCTGATGTGGCACAAATAAAAATGAAAAGAAACAGCTACAAACATAAACTGCCAAACTTCTGGTTAGCAGTCAAATGCCTTAGGTACTACGCCACCAGAGCTCCTGAATTGGAACATGGAATATATGGATTATGAATCAACTAAAACTGGAAGCTGGCAAAAATGAAATGGAATGCTTGAAGGCAGATATCCTAGGCAATAGTGAACCAATATGAACTGGTATTGGCCATTTTGAATTGGACAATTATAGTCTAGTATGCTGGGAATGACAAATTGAAGAAGAATGAGCACCGGGGGCAAGATGGCGGACTAGGCAGAAGGATTGCACAGACCCTCTTCAACAAAGAAAAGGGAAACCAATTAACACAGACACAGAAGATAATCTTGGACC
>NW_006921680.1:2968401-2969824 GCF_000298275.1 Orycteropus afer afer | reverse complement strand
GAAGCGATGGACACTGGGAGGAGGTAACTATGGGGAGGAAGTGGGAGGGGAGCTGCTGCATTGTAAATTTTGGTCAATGACATGAGACAATGTATATATGAACTGCTGTATGAAAAGTGAATTTACTCTGTAAATCTTCACCCAAATCCTAATAAAAAAAAAAATAGAAAAAAAAAAATTGAAGATGAATAATGTTGCATTCATTGTCAAAGGGAACATTTCAACATCTGTCCCGAAGTTCAATGCCATCAGTAATAGGATAATAACCAAATGCCTGCAAGAAACACCAGTTAATACAACTATTATTCAAATTTATATACCAACCATTAATACCAAAGATGAAGACAGTGAAGATTTTTACTAACTTCTGCAGTCTGAAATTGATCAAACATGCAATCTAGATGCAATGATAATTACCAGTGATTGTAATGCTAAACTTGGAAACAAGAAGTATCAGTAGTTAGAAAATATGACCTTGGTGATAGAAAAGATGGTGCAGAAAGCATGATAGAATTCTGAAAGACCAATGACCCACTCATTGTAAACACCTTTTCCAGCAACATAAACAGTGACTGTAAACGTGGACTTTACCAGATGGAAAACAAAGGCATCAAATCAACTACATCTATGGAAAGAGACATCAAGGACACCCTACATGAAAAAAGCAAAATATCATTAAAAAGAGAGGAAAGAAAGAAAAAACAAAAAATGGATGTCAGAAGGGACTCTAAAGCTTGCTCTTATATATACAGTAGCTAAGGGAATGGAAGAAATGATGAAGAAAAAGGAAATACCAAAGGGTGGCTTGCAAAAACAAAGTAAAGTATAGTAATGAAATATGCAAAGGCTCAGAGTTAGAAAACCACAAACAAAGAATATGCTTGACAATTTTTAAGCTGAAGGAAGTGAACAAAAATCCCAAACTCAAGTTATAATATTGAAGGTACTATAGACAAAATACCAACAATGTAGGAAACATCAGAAGAAGATGGAAGAGATACACAGAGTCACTCTACCAAAAGGAGTTGATTGACATTCAACCATTTCGATATATAGGAGATGATCAAGAACCAGTGCTATTGAGGAAGAAGTCCAAGCTACCTAGCCAATCAACTGGAAGAGATCCATATTTATACCCATTCCAAAGAGAGATGATGCAACAGAATGCGGAAATTATTGAACACTATTATTAATATCATGCATAGGTAAAATTTTGCTGAAGATAATTCAAAAAGATTATAGCAGAACATTGACAAGGAACTGCTAGAAATTCTAGTCTGCGGTGTAGTAAATTACTTAGTGTGGCTTTTCTACCCATAAGTCTTTGTAAACTCTAAGGTGGGAATTGCTATTAGCTACGGAGGAGATCCTGATTTTAAAGTCGCCCACCTGGGTTATTTCTGTTGGGCGTGGCACAATACAA
>NW_006921680.1:2960701-2967816 GCF_000298275.1 Orycteropus afer afer | reverse complement strand
ATTCAGAAGAGGTTGTAGAAAGAGGGATGTCATTGCTGATGTCAAATGGACTTTGGCTGAAAGCAAAGAATACCAGAAAGATGTTTAACCTTGTTTTATTGACTACACTAAGGCATTCAACTGTGTGGATCATAATAAATTATGCATAACATTACAAAGTATGGGAATTCCGAAACACTTAACTGTGCTCATGAGGAACTTGTACGTACCCCAAGAAGCAGTTGTTCAAACAGAACAGAGAGTACTGCTTGGTTTAAAGTCAGGAAAGTTATGCATCAGGGTTGTATCCTTTCATCATACTTATTCAATCTGTATGCTGAGCAAATAATCTGAGAACCTGGACTGTATGAAGAAGAATGTGGCTTCAGGGTTAGAGGAAGACTCATTAACAACCTGCAATATGTACATGATACAACCTTGCTTACTGGAAACAAAGAAGGCTTGAAACATTTACTGTTGAATATCAAAGACTACAGTTTTCAGTAGGAGCTCTGGTAGCATAGTGCCTAAGGCACTTGACTGCTAACCAGAAGGCTGGTCATTCAAACCCACCAGCCACTCCTTGGAAGGAAGGTGGGGCAATCTACTTCTGTAGTGATACTGCCTCAGAAACCCAAGGAGGGGTCACTATGAGTCGGGTCCAACTCAACGACACGTAACAACAAAAATAGTCTTCAGTATGGATTACACCTCAACATAAAGAAAACAAAAATCCTCACAATTGGACCAATAACAACATCATGATAAACTGAGAAAAGATTGAAATTGTCAGGGATTTCATTTTACGTGGATCCACAATCAATACCCATGGAAGTAGCAGTCAAGTAATTAAACAATTTATTGCATTGGGAAATTTTGCTGCAAAACATCTCTTTAAAGTGTTCAAAAGCAAAGATGGCATTTTGACTAAGGTCCACCTCACCCAAGTCATGATATTTTTAATTGTCTCATATGTATATAAAATATGGACAAAGAATAAAAAAGACCATAGAAGAACTGATGCCTTTGATTTATGGTATTGGCAAAGAATATTGAATACCATGGACTTCCAGAAGAATAAATAAATCTGTCTTGGAAAAGTACAGCCAGAATGCTCCGTAGAAGCAAGGATGATGAGACTTCATCTCACATATTTTGGACATAAGGAGGGACCAGTTCCTGGAGAAGGACATCATACTTGGTAAAACAGAGGATCAGTGGAAAAGAGGAAGATTGTCAATGAGATAGATTGACAGAATGGTTGCAACAGTCGGCTCAAACACAGAAGCAATTGTTGGATGGGACGGGATTGAGCAGTTTTGTTCTGTCATACATAGGATCACTGTGGTAGTTAAATTTGTAGATCCACTTGGCTGGGCCTGGTTGATTGGCTGGGCAGCTGGTGGTAGTTATTTCCCATGATGATATTGGCAATCAACTCCATGGTGGGATCTACCACAAGCAGCTGAGTATCTGCCTTTGGGATATGGTCTGCTTCCTATATATAAGGAGAAGCCTTGGGGATAGGCTCTAGCTTATGGCACACTTGGACCCTGCATGTAGCCATGTCATTGTTCAGCACCTTGCCATGCTCTGACGACCTTGGGACTTAAAATGGACTTAAATTAATGGCCTGCTGTGTGGTATGGTAACATTGGGACTGTGCCTTTTTACTTGTCAACCTTGGGCTTGTTAGCCTCAGCAGCCAGCAGCTGTCTGAGTAAAGACATGCCTCTAGTTCCAGTGGGCTGGGAGCAGGAGGTAGAGATGGACCCCAAGGTTGAAGGGCTTTCATTCAGTGCCTAGAGCCTGGCACTCTGAATTGGAGTTAAAGCCTTAAAACTGTAAGAGAATAAACTCCTGTTTGTCAAGGCCATCCCATTTGTGGTATATTCCTGTCAGAGTAGATAACCAGAACAATAACTATCAGTCAGAACAAACTCAATGGCTCCTAACAGGAACAAGACACTTACATAATAATTTTGTTTAAACATCCTTTTTAAGTTTTGTTTTTGTGGTTTTTTTTTTCAATAGAGTTGACTAACAGAGTGACAAGTGGACTGAGTAACCCAACTGTTGTGTTTTAGGTAGATAAAATTGTGTTGTTGTTGTTGTTGTTTTGCCGTTGAGTCGGCCCTGACTCATAGCAACCCCTCCTTGGGTTTCCGAGGCAGTATCACTACGGAAGTAGGATTTCCCAATCTTCCTTCCGAGGAGTGGCTGGTGGGTTTGATCACCAACCAGCCTTCTGGTGAGCAGTCAAGTGCCTTAGGCACTACGCTACCAGAGCTCCTAGTAGATAAAATTAGTGATGCTTTTGTTTTCTACTTCAAGCATTAGTTTAATTTTTGTCATGTATTTGGGAAATGAGTATTACTGTGAAGCCAAAATTCCTATGTGAAAAAAAAACATAACCTACATTATTTTTCTATATCTTAATTTTAACTCAAGCCTTCATTCTGCTGAGTTGGGTTGCCTAAAAATTTTGAGTGCTTATAGGATACCAAGGAACAAGTTTGGGAGTGGGCATCTTCTCCCGTAGTATTGGTACACACTGCTTGCTGTTGGAAATTCCTGGACAATGATCAGGGAAAACTCCATTCCCTTTGCCAGGACCTAACTTAGTTGGCTATTTTCATAAAGCAATGAGTGAAAAGTTCCAGATTTTAAGGAACAGGCATTAATCAGAAGACATTTTGTAGCAAGGGCTATGGTAGCCAACCTTCAAAATGAGTCTCACCTTCTGGTGTTCTGGCTCTTGTATAATTCCATCCCCACTCTCAGTAGGGTTGATATGTGTAACCAATAGGATCTTGAGGAAGTGACACTGTGCAACTTCTGAAATTTGGTCATAAAAGACACTGTCACATCTGCCTTGTTCTTTCTTGGTTCGTTCTCTCTCTCTCTCTCTCTCTCTCTCTGATGGAAGCCAGCTACTATGCTGTGAAGATTCTAGGGCAGCCCCATGGAGAAGAACTGATGCCTTCTGTAAACAGCCAACAAACTAGCCAGCTATGTGAGTGAGCCATCTTGGAAAAAGGTCCTCAAGACCGAGTCAAGCCTTGAGATACCTGAAGTCTCAGCTAACATCTTGACTCATGAGAAAGCCTGAGCCAAAACAACTGAGCCACTCCCAAATTTTTGATCCATAGAAAATGTGTAAGAAAATAATTACTCATTTAATTTTAAACCACTAAGTTTTGGGATATTTTTTATGTGGCAATAGACAGCTAAAACGAAAACATATATAAAATCTTTTTTTTTTTTTTACCATCCTCAACCATAACAAACTCTCCTCCCCTCCTGTCCCTGTGACTACCCCCTCCCTATGCCTTTCTCAACAATGCATTTCTGTCTGTCCAGCTTTCCCTCTATGTGAATACTACCCCTCTCTTGCCCCATGGCCAATTGCTCTAAGGGGTGTTATTTTGGTTACCTCCTGCCACCCTGACAAGAATGTACCACAAATGGGATGGCCTTAACAAACAGGAGTTTTATTCTCACAGTTTGGAGGCTTTAAGTCCAAGTTCAAAGTGCCAGGCTCTAGGGGCTGGGTGAAAAACCCTCAACCTTGGGATTCAACTCTGCCTCCTGCTCCAGGCTCACTGGAGCTAGAGGCTTTTCTTCACTCAGACATCTGCTGGCTTCTGAGGCTGACAAGCCCAAAGTTGACAAGTACAAAGGTGCAGTCCTGATGTTACCAAACCATTAATGGCAGGTCATTTAAAGTCCCAAGGTCAGCAGAGCATGGCAGGCTGCTGAACAATGACATGGCTACAGACAGGGTTCAAGCATGCCATAAACTGTAGACCATTCCCCAAAGCTTCTCCTTATATACAGGAAGCAGACCACAGCCCTAAGCCAGCTATTCAACTGTTCACAGTAGATTCCACCATGGAGCTGATTACCAGTCTCATCATGGGGAATACTACATCCAGCTGCCCAACCACTCAACCAGGGCCAACCAAGTTGACACTCAAACTTCACCACGACAGTTGTACTTCCCTAGAGTAAGTGAGTGCATTACCCTAGGATAGTGTTCTGCATGTAGGTCTTTCCACTGTTGGGCTGAGAGCCAATCCATGGGAGTCAGTCTATTTCTAGGGCCAAAGAGTAAACTGGGGCCATAGTCTTGTGAGTTCCACCAGACTCTGTCTGACCAGTAATTCTGATCATTTTTGTGTTTTTGAATTTTGTTCCACATTTTCCCTCCTACTCTATCCAGGATCTCAAGTTTTGATCCTTTTCCAAGTGGTTAGCATTATTTGCCTGGTACCATCTAGTTCTTCTGGTCTCAAGGTCATGAAGGTTGAGGTCCTCATGGTCCATCTTATCCTTGAACTAATTGTTTCCAGATGCCTTTGATTTTCTTCATTCTTCCTTGATTCAGATGAGAGGAGACGAATAGTTGCATCTCAGATGGCTGCTGGAAAACTTTTAAGACCCCTGTTGCTACTCACCAAAGTAGGTTGTGGAACAAGATTTTTATGTACTATGTTGTGCCAATTGAGGATGATGTCCCCCAAGACTATGCGTTTCTTGCACTACAAGAAGACTACAATTTCTTTTACTCAAAAGAATACAAATTCTGTTGAACAGATATAAAGGCTGTAGATAATTCCTTGTTCCATTTGTAATGTATGCAAATTATCACTCAGGAATGAATGGCTCCAGATTTTTGACTCAGCACTGTCAAAATGACAGTCTATCTTTGTCAAGCCCATTTTTTATCCCAAGGAAGATTATTACATGCCAAATGACCAAGAGTTTTAGTGTGCTCAGGAAGGACAATCCGAACTTCTCTTGTTTATGTCCACAAACTCTCTTAGTTCCTTTATCTCCCTCTCTTAACTTCCATGACAAACGTGGTGGAGGTGGTGGGGTGCAGGAAAATTTTGCTCTTTCTCTGCCAAGCTTTTGGGTAAGAAAGCATAGGAAATTCTAGGATTTGTATATTCTCATCTTCTTAGATCCACTAGAGTTATTCTTTCTCTGGGAGTCCTACCTAGAAGACTATGGAAAATCTCTGCTATCATTATCAACTTTTTGTTGTTGTTGTTATGTGCTGTCGAGTCAGACTTGACTCATAGTGACTCCTCCTTGGGTTTCTGAGGCAGTATCACTACGAAAGTAGATTGCCCCATCTTCCTTCTGAGGAGTGGCTGGTGGGTTTGAACCACCAACCTTCTGGTCAGCAGTCAAGTGCTTTAGGCACTACGCTACCAGAGCTCCCATCATTATCAACTAGGGACCCTATTTCTAGTCTTTGTGTGTATGTGTCTAGTGGTAAGGGTGAGTTGAGGATGATAAATGTAGAATTATTTTTTTCTGATTTCTTCCAAATATTTTCTTGATTCTGGATATTTTTTCCATCTCCTTAAGGTCTTAGGCTTTGGAAAACAAATGCCAAAAAGTCCTTTTTTTTTTTTTTTTTTTAATTCCAGATATTTTTTCCATTTCCTTGAGGTCTTAGGCTTTGGAAAACCAAAGCCAGAAAGTCTATTAGGGTTTTCTGCTTTCTGCCTTGTCTCATCCCTCTTGTAAGTCATTGAGTGTCATCCCCCTTTCTCTGTTTGAATGAGGGGATAAAGGAATGAGGGGGAACAATAGCAGAAAAATATGATATATTAATATCTCAAAGATATTATCCCAAGATAGTTGTGACAATTAAAACATAGGTTTTGATTTTCCCTAAATTTATGTATGAATAAATGATACCAGAAGGTGCAGTATGCGTGAAGAATGAAATTAAATGATAGCTTCTCAACTTCTGTGGATTGCAGTTGTTTAAAACCACAAAACCAAACTCACTGTGGTGGAATTGATTCAACTCATAGTGAGCCCTCCTTGGATTTCCGAAGGGGTATCTCTACAGAAGTAGATTTCTCAATCTTCCTTCCAAGGAGTGGCTGGTGGATATGAACTGCCAGCCTTCTGGTTAGCAGTCAAATAAATGGCTTAGGCCTACACCACCATAACTCCTGTAGATGTCTAGAAAACCTGAATAATCCATTTTTAGCCCCTCAATAAAGAATTTCAAAGTAGTATAATTTAGGCATGTTTATATATGCAATAACCAGTGGATTACTTAAAATATTTTAAAGATTCAGAAAACTAGCTCTTGTTACTATTTGTTGACTATGCAGGTCAATGGTCCTAAGCATAAACATCACTTAGAGATTTTAAAAAATGCAGATCCACCCCAGCACTTCCAGAGGTGAGTGGTATGTTCCCAGTCTTCTTGGGCAGTTAGTGTATTATTAAAATATAACCCATCCCCTTCTAATATAATTCTCAATGGATGTAAGGTTTTCTGGTATTGGTTCTCAGATATTTTTGGGACCACCTATTCATAGAGTGTACTTTCCCAGGCCTTGTTGGAATCATTGCCAATAGGTCTGACCCTGGGGAATTCTGAAGTAAGATAATGGTTTTGTTGTTTTTATTGTTGATAGCTTTGCTCATTACCTATTCTTCCTTCTCCTAACTCCTTGTATTTTGTTCCACTCTATCATACACTTCCAGAAGTTGCTTCCTCCCTGTGTCCTTAGAGCAGGCCTCTCCCCTTTGCCATGGAGTCACACTGTTTGTCTGCTGAAGGCCAGAATAGGACAGGCTCATCTGGAAATGGTCTGGCCTTGGTATCACCACTTTCTGCCCTATAATTTGTTTTCCAGCAAGACAAATCTCTTTCAACTATACACACACATGCATGCATACACACACATTGTGCTGTATATTTTTTAATACCTTTTCTTCTCTTGTCATTTCAGAAGGAAAGAGCTACTGCTTCTTCATCTGTAAGCTTTTAGTTTTCTTTTGAAGCTCAAGTACAACTTCTTTCAGGAAGCTTTCCTTGAAATTTTCTCACTCTACCCACCCCAAACTTGATAGACACCTTCTCTATCAGCCTATAAAGCCTTATGTAAATCTCTATTATGATGGATTATTTAATCTCTCCTTTTTCCCACACTAAACTAGTAGTAGTAGGGTAGGGATTACACTGATTTCATCTATTGCCAGTGTCATGGAATGAATTGTGTCCCTAAAAATATGTGTTAACTTGGCTAGGATATGATTCCCAATATTGTGTGGCTGTCCTCCATTTTGTGATTTGTTATAAATCCTAACTTCTG
>NW_006921680.1:2951222-2959936 GCF_000298275.1 Orycteropus afer afer | reverse complement strand
TTGGGAGCTCTGGTAGCATAGTGGCTAAGGCACTTGACTGCTAACCAGAAGGCTGGCGGTTCAAACCCACCAGCCACTCCTTGGAAGGAAGATGGGTCAATCTACTTCTGTAGTGATACTGCTTTGGAAACCCAAGAAGGGGTCGCTATGAGTCAGGTCTGACTCGACGGCACATAACAACAACAACAACAGTGCTACTATAAAAGAAATACCAATGGATGACTTTTACAAACAGGGATTTATTTTCTTACACTTTAGAAGGCTAGAAGTCTGAGTTCAAAGTGACAGCTCTAGGGGCTGGGTGAAAATCCCTTGCCCTTGGGTTTCAGCTCTGCCTCTTGATCCTGGCCCACTGAAGCTGGAGGCTTCTCTTAAGTCTGACAGCTGCTGGTTGCTGAGGCTGACAAACCCAAAGCTGACAAGTAAATTGGCACAGTCCCAAGATTATTAAGAAACACGGCAGGCCACTAGTTCAAGTCCAGAAATAGTCCCAAGATCAGCAGGCAATATGGCAGAATGAAGACTGGGCTAGTTGCAGGATCCAAGTGTGCCAAAAAGCTTGAGACCCTTCTCAAAGCTGCTCGTTATATACTGGAAGCAGACCACATCCCTAAGGCCACTACTCAGCTACTCACAGATGATTCCACCATGGAGTCAGTTACCAATCCCATCATGAGGAATAACTACATCCAGTTGCCCAGCCATTCAAAACTAGGCCCAGCCGAGATGATACATAACCTTAACCACCACAGTAAGCATAAGGATCCTATGCTTTCATCTTATTTATTCAGTCTGTATGCTGAGCAAATAATCCAAGAACCGAGATTATATGAAGAAGAATGCACCATCGGGATTGGAGGAAGACTTATTAACAATCTGTGATAATGTAGATGGCACAACCTTACTTGCTGAAAGTGAAGAAGATTTGAAGCACTTACTGATGAAGATCAAAGATGACAGCCTTCAGTATGGATTACAGCTTAACATAAAGAAAACAAAAATCCTCACAACAGGACCAATAAGCAACATCATGATAAATGGAGAAAAGATGGAAGTTGTTGAGGATTTTGTTTTACTAGGGTCTACTACTGCCTGTGAAAAAGCAGTCATGAAATCAAGTGATGTATTGCATTGGGAAAATGCTATAAAAGACTTATTTAAAGGGCTGAAGAGCAAAGATGTCTCTTGAAGAGTAAGATGTGCCTGACTCAAGCCACAGTATTTTCAATAGCCTCATATGCATGTGAAAACTGCCCAATGAAAAGGGAAGACTGAAGAAGAATTGATGCATTTGAATTGTGGTATTGGCAAAGAATATTGAACGTACTATGGACTGCTAGCGTGGTGCCTAAGGCACTTGACTGCTAACCACAAGGCTGGCGGTTGAAACCCACCAGCCACTCCTCGGAAAGAAGGTTGGTCAATCTACTTCTGTAGTGATACCACCTCGGAAAACCAAGGAGGGGTTTCTATGAGTCATGTCCAACTCAAGGCACTTAAAAATAACAACAACATGGACTGCTAGAGGAACAAACAAATCTGTCTTGGAGGAAGCATTGCCAAAATGCCAGACTTCATCTCTTGTACTTTGGTCATGTTGTCAGAAGAAAATCATTCTTGGTAAAGTTGAGGGTCAGCAAAAAAAAGGAAAGACCCTCAAAGAGATGGATCGAAACAGTGTGATGATAGTCTCAAGCATCACTGTAGTTGTAAGGATGCCATGGGACCAGGCAGTGTTTCTTTCTTTTGTGCACAGTGTCACTGTGAGTCGAAACTGACTCAACAGCACCTAACAACAACATCTGTACAGAAGGAACACTTATTACTATAAAAAGAAACTGCCATTCTAAAAATATTTTAGTATAGTAATGTGCAAGCATTTATATGGGTTCTGAAAATATTTTATCTTGTAATATATATGCAAGTGGCCAAACCTATGCATATGTTTATATTATATCATTTTAGAAAAATAATAAAGCAAGTCACCGCCCAAAATAATTGACTTTTCACCAAACATTTGTAGCCATCAGACTTTGGAAGAGTCACCCTGTTCTACAAGATAGAGGAAGGGAAACAGTTGTGTGTAGCAGCCAGCACAGATGTCTGGAGTTAATGCTTACCTGGAATTATTTTCATCCTATATTGAAATATCCCATTTCCTGCAATGTCTTAAGTTTTCAGAAATAGAGGGAGAACAAAGCAAATAATATTTGTCTGCTCATGTCACCTATGTCACCTTGCCAGGACTGCTGGGCACATGAGCATCTCCAGAGGGAAACTTCAGTTGATAGGGAAACATTCTCCAATGTGTTTCTCTAGTCGTGGAACTCTCACTCCAAAGGGAAAAGATACTTCCCTGTATTTGTTACTATGGAGAATATGAAATGCAACCAAACTATAGATAGACATTTCTAATGCAAAGCTCAAATTCATAATGGATATAACTTCTTTTCAGGAGGGAAAAGAATTGTCATCTTGAATAGACACATTTTCTAACAGAGCTTTTGAAAATTCTCTTTTGAAATGTATGCCACCCATGGAGATATAGTGAAAATGAACTACTGTACTGCTTTTGTGCCTGAGCAGGAAAGCTGATTTTGGAAAGGGGCATTCTTGACTTTGGTCCATGTCACATTACTGAGGGGATGGGAGAAATATGCAGAATGCAATATTTTTGACTCAATAGACTCACCAAGGACTGAATACTCTGAGCATGATCCACTTCTTTCAAAAGTGAGATTTGGTAATGATGTTGGCAATGATAAAGAAAAGTATCTCCTCCTTAATTTTGCAGTTAAGACCTCTAGCTTCCAAACTGAAAAAGAAACACAATTTAAAAGCCCAGAGGAATTTGGAAAAGAAGTAGTAAAGGGTTAGCTCTTTATTGCCCAACAGAATTAGTGTATAAAATCTTTACTAACTTATTCATCTCTGAATATTTTAGTTGAGGAAACCAAAATATGTTATTATAAAGCTAAGAAATTTATTCAGCTCAGGATTATTTCTTCCAGATAATATAATTTCCAGACAATATCTGCAATTGCTGCTACTGGCTAAGCATAATGGGGACTTTTTTTTTTTTTTGAAAATTTTTTACTACGAAGGGAAGCAAGGAGTATGTGGAGACAAGGTGAGTGGATCATTTTTTTTTTTTGAAAAAGCATTAATGAAACCAGAACAATAGACAATATTATAAGCAATGTCACATGAATATTTTTTAAAATATTAAAAGTGAAAAAATATATAAAACCTTATATTCAATGTAATACCCCATGTTGCTTTGAAGGATGCACATTATGGACACAAAGACACACATACCCCCAGAGAAAAATGATTGAAATGTCAACCATGGTTATGTCTAAGTAGTAGTATTATGGAAGATTTTTAAAACTCTTCTTTGTACTTCATAGCATATATTTCAAATTTTCTACATGAGCAGCTGTTCCTTTTATAGTTAGAGGAAAAGTAAATCCTATAAAATATCTAAAGTTTTACACAAATATTTTATGTAGTATTTCCCATGTGTCATAGATTGAATTGTGTCCTTCCAAAATATGTGTCAACTTAGGTGGGCCATGATTCGCACTGCTTTGCCAGTTATGTAACACATGAATCAAGACTTCTGTGAGAAAAGCCAAGCAAAGATATTTATGTAAACTTCTGACCTCTTGACTGCCAGTTGAATAGAATCTCTCCTACTGATCTGTTCAGCTATGCCAATTATATCCAAAGTATTGCAACATTGTAGGTTTGGAAGAAATTGTATCTTGTCAACTTATTCTTCATTTTATGTGATGAACTGGTTTTCAGAGACAGAAACTCTAGAAAGTTACCCTAACCATGGGGAGGAAATTGGAGGGGAGCTGTTGCATTGTGGTAAACTGTGGTCAATGACATGAGACAAAGTATATGTGAACTGCTGTATCGAGAGTGAATTTGCTCTGTAAATCTTCACCCAAATATAAATTTAAAAAAAAAAAAAATAGAAAGTTACCCTAACTTCAGATTTCAGAATGACTTGGTGGCCACCCGCTTAGGACCTAACTGATGTTTTTCAACTTTTTCTTTTCTTTTTTTTTTTTTTTTTTGCTGTCGGGATATTGTGTTACGCTGAATTATTTTTTTTTGCCTTCTGGTGTCAGTTCTAAATCATATGATTTAGACACTTTCAGCATGAACAATTATTTACATTCTTCTTAAAATTCTGTAATGTGTGAGTTGGAAGTTAGTTCCTTTTTACATGTTTTGGAAGCTTTCTTTTACTCACTGAAGGAGCTCTGATGGTACAGAAGTTAAGTGCTTGGCTGTTAACTGAAAAGTCAGCAGTTTGAACCTATCAGACACTATCTGGGCAGTCTGCTTCTACAAAGATGACAGCCTTGGTAACCCAATGCAACAGTTCCGCTTTGTCTTGTGGGGTCACTATGAATTGCAACTGACCTGACAAAAACAGATTTATTTTTTTGTTTGTTTGTTTTTACTCCCTCAAATGTAAAATTTCTCAAAGTGCCAGTATTAGTTGGAAAATTTTGAGCAGAGAGATAATAAAGCTGTAGTATGCCTCCCAGGAATATTAGCTTTTGAAAGGGAAGTTTAGGAAACAAATGTTTTATAGAAGGGAACAAATTAAAGGGAAATTTGGGGGACAGGGAAGAAAGGTATCTTCCTTAGAATACAATTGTTATCCACATCCAACCAGATGTAATTCTGCCTGTACTTTGTGTGTTGCCACGGCATTCTGTTGGCGTGAGGGAGAAGATTAGAGTAAGGTGAGAACTCCCTTATTCCAATCTAGATGTTTAACCTAAAACCAAGAACTTGGGATGGGATTTTACAGAAATTGCATCTGCTGATGGCAAATTTCTTATACTCTCTTCATTTCCTGCTGTTAACTAAGCAAGAAGATAACTTGAACCAGACAGAAACACTACAGAAGGATTAAAAAACCCCACTGCCATTGATTCAGATCCGACTCATAGCAACCCCTCCTTGGGTTTCCAAGGCAGTATCGCTATGGAAGTAGATTGTCCAACCTTCCTTCTGAGGAGTGGCTGATGGGTTTGAACCGCCAGCCTTCTAGTTAGCAGTCAAATGCCTTAGGCGCTATGCCATCAGAGCTCCCAAAGAAGGGTTAAGCTTAGGAAATCCCAAATAGCTATCTTGTTTTTTGTTTTGTTTTATTCTATTTTCCCTTTTTCTTAAGTAGTGATATGACTTTACCTGGCTTTCAAATTTTCAAAATTGTAGCAGGCTCAAGTAAGCTTTTTTCCTCAGTTTATTATGTCTCCCACATAAGTCGTGGGTACACAATGTGCAGTGTATTTTCCAAACATAAACCTTGTGTGCAATTTGGTAACTACTGGAGCACACCTTTGATGGTTCTTTCAGTGGTGAATATTCTCATACCCTTAGAGAACAGAGAGATACAGTCATGGCTGGTTCAGAAAGTTTGCTTCCTATTCATTTCATTACAGTCAAACTCACATCCCACCAAAATACACAGATGTTTTGTTCTCACATGGTATCTGCTTGATGTAAAATAGAAATCTTGCAAAACTTGAAGGATATGTACACAGCATATTTGCTGAATGACCCTACATCCACTGCAATATTACACAACTCATCCTGTTCATGTTTGGAAGTCAGGCATCACTTTATCAGTCAAGTAAAAACTGAAAGTGGTCATTTGCAAAAAGGGAGGTAAACAATCTAGACACTTGAACTCCAAATATTACCTTTCTTCTCTTTTGACTCTAAATCTAGTCTTTTCAGTAGTTGTTTGGTGAGAACTGTTCCTACTTGGGTAATGCCACCTCCCTTGCCAGGAAGCAAATAAACTCATCTTTGTTTCAAACTGCTATTTGGTTGTCTTTGTTTTGCATTGTATAACACAGGATAAGTGTCATTGGTGACCTAGGTGACAGAGACAGAGTTGTGGAAACAGGAAAAAATGTGTGACTTAGTCTTTCATTGTTAAAATAATTTTATCTACTTCTATGGATTATTGTAAAGTCCAAATAAATTAATGCAAATAAAGTACTTAGAATAGGATCTGGCACATAGTAACTGTTCAATAAAGTTTAGCTATTATTCTTAGTTCTGTAATCTGGAAATACTAATGTCATTTTTCCAGTATCTGAAAAAAAGTACAAAGTGTACCTAGCAGACACACTGGCTTCTGGAAACCACTGACTATGAATTGAATTGTAATTGACATTACATCTGTAAATAAATTTTTTTGTTGTTGTTGTTAGGTGCCATTGAATCATTTTTGACTCATAGTGACCCTATCAATGTACAAAAGAACAAAATGTTGCCTGGTTCAGCCCCATCCTCATAATCCCTGTCATGCTTGGGCTTATTGTTGCAGTCACTGTGTCAATCCATCTTGTTGAGGGTCTTCCCCTTTTTTGCTGACACTCTACTTTACCAAGCATCTCCAGGGGATGGTCCCTTCTGATAATATGACCAAAGTACGACAAATGAAGTTTGGCCATTCTCACTTCTAAGGAGCATTATGGCTACACTTTTTCCAAGACAGATATTTTTGTTTTGTTTTCTGGCAGTTCATGGTATATTCAATATTCTTAACCAATACCATAATTCAAATGCATCAATTCTCATTCAGTCTTCCTTCTTCATTGTCCAATTTCACATGTACATAAGACTATTGAAAAGACAGTGCCTTGTATCAGGCAAACCTTAGTTTTCAAAGTGACATTTTTGCTCTTTAACACTTTAAAGAGGTCTTTCCAGGAGATTTTCCCAGTGTAATACATCATTTGATGTCTTGACTGCTGTTTCCATGGGTGTTGACTGTAGATCCAAGTGAAATAAGATTCTTGACAAGGTCAGTCTTTTCTCCATTTATTGTGATGTTACTTACTGGTTCAGTTGTGAGGATTTTTGTTTTCTTTATGTTGAAGTGTAATCCATACTGCAGATGGTAGTCTTTGATCTTCATCAGTAAATGCTTCAAATCTTCTTCACTTTCAGAAAGCAAGGTGTGTCATCCACATATCACAATTTCTTAATGATTCTTCCTGCAATCCTGATGTTGTACTCTTCTTCATATAGTCCAGTTTCTCATATTATTTGTTCAGTATACAGACTTAATAAGTGTGGTGAGAGGATACAACCCAGACACACACCCTTCCTGATTTTAAACTGTGCAGTGTCCCCTTAAGTAGCTCTGGTGGCATAGTGCCTAAGGCATTTAACTGCTAACCAAAAAGTTTAGCAGTTCAAACTCACCAGCCACTCCATGAAAGAAAGACTAGGTAATCTATTTTCATAAAGATTCACTGCTTTGGAAACCCAACGGGGATCACTATGAGTCAGAATCGACTCAGTGGCAGTGGGTTTGATTTTTTTTTTTAGTGTCCCCTTGTTCTGTTCAACCAATAGCCTCTTTGTCTATGTACAGATTCCTCAGGAGCACAGTTAAGTGTTCTGGAGTCCCATTCTTCTCAATGTTATCCATAATTTGTTATGATGCACACAGTCAAACATCTTTGCATAGTCAGTAAGACACAGGTAAACATTTTTCTGGTATTTGCTTTTAGCCAAGATCCATCTGACATTAGCAATGATATTTTTTGTTCCATGTTCTCTTCTGAATCCAGTTTGAATTTTTGCCACTTCCTTGTTGATATACTCCTACAACCATTTTTGAATTATTTTCAGAAAATTTTACTTTAATGTGATATTAATGATATTGTTTGATAATTTCTGCATTCTCTTTGATTACCTTTTTTTTTTTTTGGAATTAGCACAAATATGGATGTCTTCCATTCAGTTGGCCAGATAGCTGTCTTCCAATTTTCTTGGCATGAATGAGTGAGCATCTCCAGCGCTGCATCCATTTGTTTAAACATCTCTGGGTATTCCATAAATTACTGGTGCCTTTGGTACAGCTTAAACTTTTTCCTTTAATTACATCCATTCTTGTATGCTACCTCCTAAAACAGATGAACATCAACCAATTCTTTTTTGGTACAATGACTCTGTGTATGCCTTCCATCTTCTTTATATCCTCCTACTTTGTTCAATATTTTGCCCATAGAATCATTCAATATTGCAACTTGAGGCTTGCAATATTTTCTTCAGTTCTTTTAGCTTGAGAAATGCTGAGCATCTTCTTCCCTTTTGGATTTCTAATTCCAGGTCTTTGCACAGTTCATTACTTTGTCTTCTTGAACTGCCCTTTGAAATCTTCTGTTCAGATCATTTACTTTATCATCTCTTCCATTTGCTAGTGATAGTGCCTCGGAAACCCAAGGAGGGGTCGCTGTGAGTCGGGGCTGACTCGACGGCACATAACACAACAACAACTCTAAACTCATTCAAGATTAAGTTTTTTGGACCTTCTTAATCATATTTAAACAAATAACAGTTAAAAGAACAATTACCTGAGTGTAAGTCCAGGTATTAGCTATTTTAAACAATTTTAGTCAAGAGAGGAGATATATGGAAAATGAAAAGGTCTGAGTACCCTAAGTTAGGTGTGTGTTTGTATGTATAATTATGTGTTAAGAACTCAAGGCAGGGATAAGGAATTCTTTACTTATGGAAAAGTCTATTAAGTTGTTAATTGACTCTCAGCCCAACAGTGGAAAGACCTACATGCAGAAGACCTACCCTAGGGTAATGCACTCATCTACTCTAGGGAAGTACACTTGTGGTGGTTAAGTTTGTGTGTCAGCTTGGCTGGG
>NW_006921680.1:2941298-2946107 GCF_000298275.1 Orycteropus afer afer | reverse complement strand
TTGATTTCTGCTCGAATGGGAATGGAGTTTTCCCTGATAATTGTCCAGGAATTTCCAACAGCAAGCAATGTGTACCAATACTGCGGGAGAAGATGCCCACTCCCAAACTTGTTCCTTGGTATCCTATAAGCACTCAAAATTTTTAGGCAACCCAACTCAGCAGAATGAAGGCTTGAGTTAAAATTAAGATACAGAAAATTAATGTAGGTTATGCTTTTTATCACATAAGAATTTTTGGCTTGACAGTAATACTCATTTCCCAAGTACATGACACATTTCTTTCCTGAATTTAAACCATACAGTATCCTCTTGTTCCGTTTGAATGACAGCCTCCCAGTCTATGTACTCATAGACCTGTTCTCACCAAGTGGAGTTCTTCATGAGTACAACTAAATGTTCTGGAATCCCATTGTTCTCAATGTTATCCACAATTTGTTATGATCCATACAATCAAATGTCTTTGCATAGTCAATGAAGCACAAGTGAACATCTTTCTGGTATTCATTGCTTTCAGCAAAGATCCATCTGACATCAGCTATGAGATCCCTTGCTCCACGTCCCCTTCTGAATCCAGCTTGCATTTCTGGAAAGTTCTTTGTCAATATACTGCTGTAATCATTTTTTAAATTATCTTCAGTAAGATTGTACTTGCATGTAATATCAGTGATACTGTTTGACAATTTCCACATTTTTGGGGATCATCTTTCTTTGGATTAGGTAGAAATATGATCTCTTCCATTCAGTTGGCCTTGTAGCTGTCTTCCAAATCTCTTGGCATAGCCAAATGAGTGTCTCCAGCACAGCATCCTTTTGTTGTAACATCTCAGTGGGTATTCTGTCAATTCCCAGAGTACATAGGTGGCACAGACATTTAAGTGCTCAACAACTACACTAATTAAAGGATAAAATGGGTAAATCCTAAGTTCATTGCTAACTGCATGGTAAGGATCAGCATGAATCCAATTTCCAAAGTGTGGAATGGATCCAGTCTTCCCATTTCTCCACCACATTGCCAGCCACTGAAGTGGCACTCTGTCTCTGACTCTATCCACCCAGAGCTGGGTCAGAGCTTACAAGTTAGAAGGTCAATTTCTTTTAATAGAAGGACTAAGTCCAAAGAGACAAACACCAGCCCTGCTGGCTCTCACTGCCCCTGCACATTTGTTAATTCATTGGTACAACCCACAGAATTTACTGAAAGTATAACATACTACATATTTATTTACAACCAACAAGTACACAAAAAGAGACCTATAGAGCGAGGTTTGGGAGAAACCTCAGTGCAAAGTTTCCATATCCCAAAGAAGGATGTGCTTCCCTCTCCCATTCATGGTGACTAACCAGGAAGCCCCTTTGAGCTTCAGTGTTTAGTGCTCTCATCAGCCTCACCACATGACCATGATAGATTACATCATGCCTCCTGATGCTGAGTCAACATTCGGCCCCAAGTGGTCCCCCTTGATTCGGTCAGCACCCACTCATTGGCATCAGGTGTTGGTCCAGTTTGAAAGAACCTAGAACAAAAGACAGATTGCTTTCTGAAAGGTCCACACCTCACAACTACTAATCAAAAAGTTGGCTGTCCAAACTCACCCAGAAGTACCTCAAAGAAATACCTGGTGATCTGTTTTCAAAAGTAGCAGTTTTGAAAATCCTATGGAGTATAGTTATACTTTGTGCCCATAAGGTCCCCATGAGTTAAACAGACTTGAAGACGACTGTTTGTTTTTTTAAAATAGGTTTAATTTTTTTAAAAAATAAATGACACATCAAATAAGTAAAGGTACGTCAGACATCAGAATAAGCAATTTCTATTGTTTTATTAGCATTGGACATGGACTCTTTTTCATGTTCTTCTATTAATGTTGACTAACGGGGCTATCACTCATCATAAAGTCTAACTGTGCAATACCTAAGCATTCATGACTTTGGCAGGCACAGTAATCTTTGCTCTCTAGAATCTTGCTATGTCAGAATTTATAACAGAATCACTAGAGGCAGACCAGAGTAAGCCAGCCTAGGGAGCAGCAGAAGGCAGGAATTTGTGTGCATGGAGGCAGGATGTGGTAAGCCAGCCCTGGGAGCAGCAGAAGGTGGGTGTTTATGTCCCAAGGGCAGGCCGGGTAAGCAAACAGAGTGGGGGTGACCAGGAATTGAGCAGAACAGTTTGGAACAGCTAAGAGAGACAAATTTGTCTGTCAGTTTGTTGTACTGTGCTGGGCTGAGTGTTGCTATGAGGCTGGAGGCTATGCCATTGGTGTTTCAAATGCCAGCAGGGTTACCCATGGTGGACAGGTGTCAGCAAAGCTTTCAAACTAAGACAGACTTGGAAGAAGGAAGAGGCCATCCACTTCTCAAAGAATTGGCTAGTGAAAACCTTATGAGTAGTAGTGAAACACTGTCTGATACATTACCAGAAAGCTTTATGAATAACCTTTGAATGTTGTGCAATATAGTGGAATAAGATGAACTCTTGAGGTTGGAAGACACTCAAAATACAACTGAAGAAGAGTAGAGCTGACCTTAATGATGTGGAGAGGGTAAAGTTTTCAGGAAGCCCATATGCTGGTGTGGCATGTCTCAAGATGAGAAGAAACAGCTGCAAACATCCATTAATGATCAGAACATGGAATACACAAAATATGAATCTAGGAGAATTGGAAGTTGTCAAAAATGACATGGAATGCATAAAGATAGATATCCTAGGTATAAGTGTGCTGAAATGGATGGGTCTTGGCCATTTTGAATTAGATGCCATTTTGAATCAGACGATCATATGATCTACTATGCTGGGAATGACAAATTGAAGAAGAACGATGTGGCATTCATCATCACAAAGAATGTATCAGGATCTATCCTGAAGTACAGTCCTGTCAGTGATAAGATAATATCCATATGCCTACGAGGAAGACCACTTAATAATTACTATTATTCAGATTTACACACCAACCACCAAAGCCAAAGATGAGGAAATTGAAGATTTTTTACCATCTTTGGCAGTCTGAAATTGACCAAACATGCAGTCAAGATGTGTTAATTGTCACTGGTGATCGGAATGCAAAAGTTGGAAATAAAGAAGAATCACTGGTAGTTGGAAAATATAGCCTTGGTGATAGAAATTATGCTGGAGATCACATGATAGAATTTTGCAAGACCAATGACTTATACATTGCAAATACCTTTTTTAACAACACAAACACTTGCGGTACACATGGACTTCACCAGACAGAGTACACAGGAATCAGACTGACTATATCTGTGGCAAGAGGCGATGGAGAAGCTCAATATATTCAGCCAAAACAAGACCAGGAGCTGATTGTGGAACAGAGCACCAACTGCTCATATGCAAGTTCAAGTTGAAGCTGAAGACAACTAAAAGAAGTCCAGGAGAGCCAAAATATGACCTTGATTATCTTTCTCTTGAATTTAGAGACCAACCAAAAAATAGATTTGATTCATTGAACATTAGTGACTGAAAACCAGAGGAATTATGGGATGACATAAAGAACAACATCCATGAAGAAAGCAAAAGTCATTAAAAAGAAAGGAAAAGAAGAAAACACCAAAATGGATGTCAGAAGAGGCTCTGAAACTTGCTCTTGAAAGGAGAGTAGCTAAAGCAAATGGAAGAATCGACAAGCTAAAATAGCTGAACAGATTTCACAGAACAGCTCGAGAAGACAAAGTCAATTATTATAATGAAATGTGCAAAGATCTAGGGTTAGAAAACCAAAAGGGAAGAACACACTCAGCATTTCTCAAGCTGAAAGAACTGAGGAAACAATGTAAGCTTCAAATTGCAATACTGAAAGATTCCATGGGCAATATATTGAGTGATGCAGGAAGCATCAAAAGAAGATGGACGGAATACACAGTCACTATACCAAAAAAGAACTAGTACATGATCATCCATTTCAGGAGTTGGCATATGATCAAGAACCAGTGGTGCTGAAGGAAGATGTTGAAGTTGCACTAAAGGAATTTGCAAAAAACAAGGCTCTGAGAACTGATGGAATACTCACTGAGATCTTTCAACAAATGGATGCTATGCTGGAGGCACTCACTTGGCTATGCCAAGAGATTTGAAAGACAGCTACATGGCCAATTGACTGGAAGAGATCCATATTTGTAACCATTCCAAAGAAAGATGATCCCACAGAATGTGGAAATTGTCAAACAATATCACTGATATCACATGCAAATAAAATCTTACTAAGATAATTCAAAAATGATTGCAGCAGTATAGCAATCCAGAAAAGCAAGCTGGATTCAGAAGGGAATGTAGAGCAAGGAATGTCATAGCTGTTGTCAGATGGATCTTGGCTGAAAACAAAGAATACCAGAAAGATGTTTACTTCTGTTTTATTGACTATGTAAAGGTATTTGATTGTGTGTACTAAACAAATTATGGATAACATTGAGAGAATGTGAATTCTGGAACACTTAATTGTATTCATGAGAAAGCTGTTCACAAACCAGAAGGCTGTCATTTGAACAGAACTATGGGAAACAACATGGTTTAAAATCAGGAAGGGAGTGTGTCAGGGTTTGTATCCTTTCACCATATTTATTCAATCTGTATGCTGAGCAAATAATCTGAGAGACTGGACAATATGAAGAAGAATGTGGCATCATGATTGGAGGAAGAGAAAATTAACAACTTGATACACTTGTGATACAACTTTGCTTGCTGAAAGTGAAGATGACTTGGAGCACTTACTGAAGAAGATGAAAGATTACAGTCTGCAGTATGGATTACACCTCCATATAAAGAAAACGGGAGCTCTGGTAGCATAGTGGCTAAGACAC
>NW_006921680.1:2888134-2941164 GCF_000298275.1 Orycteropus afer afer | reverse complement strand
CAGTCTTCTTTGTCTTACTTTGCCAGAACCTTCTAAATAAGCAGCATCAAGATGAATGGAGAAGAGATTGAAGTTGTCAAAGACTTCATATTACTTGGTTCTACAATCAATGCCAATGGAAGCAACAGTCAAGACATCAAAAGATGTATTGCATTGGGCAAATCTGTTGCAAAAGACCTCTTTGAAGTGCTGAAGAGCAAAGATATCTCCTTGAAGAGTAAGATGTGCCTGACCTAAGCCATGGTATTTTCAATTGCCTCATATGCATGTGAGAGTTAGTCAATGAATAAGGAAGGCCGAAGAAGAGTTGATGCTTTTGAGTTGTGGGTGTTGGTGAAGGAAGCTGAAAGTACCGTGGACTGCTAAAAGAACTAACAAATGTGTCCTGGAGGAACTGCAGCTGGAATTCTCCTTGGCAGTAAGAATGGCCAGACTTCAGCTCACCTACTTTGGTCATATTATCAGAAGGGACCATTTTCTGGAGAAGGATGTCATGCTTGATCAAGTGGAGGGTCAATGAAGAAGGAGAAGACCCTCAACAGGATGGATTGGCATGGTGGTTGTAGTGATGGGCTCAGGTATAGTAGGAATCATGAGGCTGGCTCAAGACCAGACAGGTTTCATTTTGTTGTACAGAGGGTCACTATGAGTTGGAGATGATTCGACAGCACATCACAACAATAACAACGAGGCTTTTGCTCCTTTTTTCACATAGTGTGTTAGGAAAATGTCTTTCAGGAATATAGTTCTACTCATCATCCCCAAATAGAAAAATATCTGATTATTTTCTGCAGTTCTTCAAGCCAGCCTCATATAGAAAATTGGCCCTTGGCCCAGTGCAAAGGCAATAAAAGTTGCTAGAGTGGAGCTCTGGTAGCATAGTGGCTAAAGCACTTGACTGCTAACCAGAAGGCTGGCGGTTCAAACCCACCAGCCACTCCTCGGAAGGAAGGTTGGGCAATCCTACTTCCATAGTGATACTGCCTCGGAAACCCAAGGAGGGGTCGCTATGAGTCGGGGCTGACTCGACGGCAAATAACAACAACAACAACAGAGTCACAGCAGAAATTTGGTTTTCATTGTTGTTGATGTTGGCCATTTTCCCTCTTGCCTTTATTTTGATTACTTGTTAATCACTGTGATAACTTGCTTTTGTTACCTTTCCTCTTCCTATTAGTAAATTTTTGCTTGGATTGTGGCCCTCTGTTATCTTTCCTGTTGGGTAGCAGTAGGAGTCAATCTAGGTGAAGGGGCTCTGGCATCTCTTTTCTACCTTTGCCCTGACCAGAACCTTCTCTGCTGTACAAACATGGTGGGCTCTTTCATGACTCTTTGTCTTTGCATATTTCTTCTTCTTCTTCTTCTTTTTTTTCCTGCTGGAAATGCCTTTGCCTTCCTTCTCTCCCTGAGAAATTCCTATTTGACCTTCAAAATCAGATCAAATGACACCTCCTCTATGGAGTTAAGTTCCTGGAACCCTGTTAATCACACCCATTGAACTCTGCTCTTGTTTTTATTTTAAGACCTATCCCATTGCCTTCTGGTTATCTCTTCACATCTCTGTATCCCTCCCTAGACTCTGAACTCCTCCCACACAAGACCAAGTGTTAATAGTTGTTGACTTAACACACAATACACAGTCAACAAATATTTTTTTGATTGACTGATTAAATTTGTAATATATCTATATTTAAATGCAATTATTTCCTCAGCTTAGAAAAGGAATGATAAAGGCATCTACCAAGCAAGTATTCTTTGTTTAGTAAAAGATATTTATAAGTAGTTTGACAAAGTGGTGGCTGTAAGATTTGATTGATCTCATATAGAACTGAATTTCTCTCATACCCACTCAATCAAGTGGTTATAAACCTCCTGTGATGGGAAAGAAAGGTCAATGAATAAATTAAAAGAATTCTGTGACTCTTGGTTGCATTATGGGACTGGGATATGTATAGAAATAATTGCTTTAACGCATAACAGAAAAAAAAAAAAATAGGGCTGTGGGACTTGAGGAGGAAGAGGAGGGCTTGGCAGAGCAGTTAGTTTGAACAGGAAAACAAGGATTGCTCAGCAAGAGAGATTTACCCCCAGAGGTCAGTCTTCTTTGTCTTACTTTGCCAGAACCTTCTTCCCCCTAACCCAAACCACAGCACCAAGGTTAGATTTGCCAGATTTAACTCATAATAGTATAAGACTCCAAGTAAAATTTGAACTTCAGATAAACATCAAGAGTTGTTTACTATTAGTATGTCTCATGCAATATTTTGGACATATTTATACTGAAAAAGCAAAAAGTTGTTCTTTATCTGAAATTCAGATTTAACTAGGAGTACTCTATTTTGTCTGACAGCTCTAGCCAAAGTGAAACCTCTTCACTTCAAAAAGTGATGAGTGATAGTGAATACAGTCAATGCTCTTTGAAAACAGTTTAGAAATGCATAATGCTCAATGTAAGGCAATTATTCTCTTAGACTTGTCACTATAGGTCATTTCAGTTGTATGATCCTCTTAGCCAGGGTAAGGAGCAAGACCAGGAAGAGAACTGAAATCAGAAAGTGGTGGGAGCAGGGAAGTCACTGACCTTGTGGCCATTTGGGTCAAGGATGGCAGTATTTAAAGTCAGTAACTATGATAGATTAAAGATAGTCACAAATTTTTTGCTGTACTCACATTGAGAGGAGAATTCTACTACCTTCCCCTTGAATGTTGTTGGACTCTGTGATTGCTTTGACAGATTGAATATAGCAAAAGTGAAACTGCTAATTTCTGAGCCCAGGTCCTAAAAGTCTAGCAGCTTCTACTTCCTGTCTCTTAGAATATTTCTTTGGGAGCCCTGAGCCTTCACATAAGAAATCCAATGTCCTTGATACTGCCATGCTAGTGAGGCCATGGGTTGATAGATCCAGATGAGCCCAGCCTTTCAGTCATTGCCATCAAGAGATGTAAGTAAGCATGAAGCTGTCCTGGACCCTCCAGACATTTATGAAAGTTGAATTGAGCTCCTTCAGTGCCACATGGATGAAGAGATCTACCCAGCTGAGCCTTGCCTAAATTTCTGTCCCATGATATAAACAACAACAACAACAACAACAACACAACACACTGCCTTTGAGTCAGATCTGACTCACAGTGACCACTCCTTGGGTTTCTGAGGTGGTATCACTACAGAAGATATTGCCCAACCTTCCTTCCAAGGAGTGGCTGGTTGGTTTGAACTGCCAGCATTCTGGTTAGCAGTCAAGTGCCTTAGGCACTATGCTATCAGAACTCTTCCATGATATTTGGAGACATAATAAAATAGTTGTCTTTTTAAACTGCCAACTTTTGGAGGGTTTTGTAATTCAACAACAGATAACTTGAACAGTGAGTATAAATAATGAGTTTCTGACCATGTGACGACTTCATCATGAAGGGAGTGCATTTGAATTTTCAAATTTCTCCATTTATTTGTTTGTTTGCCAAGGATTTCTTGCTTTGAAAGAGATTTTACCCAGAGCATTATACAGAATAGAAACTGCTTCAGCTGAAGAACAGCTAGGAGTCCAGAGCCACAGCATCCCTGCACTAATTCCACATTCTCCTAGGCTAGGAAATACTCAGTAATCTGAGAATTGTGAGCCATGACTGAGACCTAATTTAAGAGGAAGGTTAATAATAAAATGTGCTAACTTGAAAGTCCATGCAGACAAAAGCACCATAGCATTGGATCTCTGCTAGTGGTAGAAAGAAATTAGGGTTGAGAAACCAACAATAGCACCTGCTGTAACAAGGAAACTTTGCCTAGGTAAAGGTAAGCCCAGATATAATGCAGAGGGAATCTGAGAGCCCCTCCTGGGAGTGTAATCATGAACCCCAAAGGAGAATGATGCAAGAAGAAGATTGACACTTTGACCCAAGCCACCAGGGCCAAAAGACTTTACTAATTCCTTTGTGAGGACAGATTAAACAAGACCACACCTGGGTTATATATACTGTAATTAGTGATATTTATCTAACTTAATTGTCAAGTAAATCTGTTTCTAGTTTTACTTTGGTTCTTCTCAGATCAGATCTTTGTTTTCTAAAATATTATACCCAAGGTCTCTATTTAGATATTGTTGAATGAGAATTACCTGAACCTAGATGCTCTGACTAGATTATCTAGTTAGTTTCTTGGTACTTGAGGAGGGACTAGACTTGAGTCAGCAAATCCTTTGTATAACAGATACAGATTAGATAATAGACACCCATAGAGAGACTTGCCCAGCAGAGGCATTGCCAGGTACCTTATTTTGGTGCACTTTAATTTGTCAGAAAAATACTGGTTTATTTCAAGTGAGGCATATGTGCATTGGAAATGTATAATCCTACTTTAGAATTGAAGCCTAGCATATTTTATTTTGTATATACTTAAAAATAGTTTTACTTTATGAATATGTATAATGATTATGATGATTATTCAGTCATATTATATGAACTCTTCTTCCCAGGAAGTACAAAGCTTTTAAACAAGCCACTTCTAAAAACCATCACATCCTATTGTATGCAGTAACAATCAGAGAACCCTTGACCTGGCATGTTACTATATTAAGTTAATAGGCTGAGTGAATTCCTGGATTAGCTGAGGCAGGCTCCTTCAAGGACCTTATAAGAGTTTTATTAGGAAACAAAGAGCACATATAAAGGTTTGGTAATATTTGTACCCTGGTATTATTCTTAATAACCATTCACAACCAACAAAGCTAATGCTTCCTTTAGAGCCAATAATGCTGTGTGCTAGAAAGCAAATCAGCAATAGCTCAAATTTATTCTGAATCTATAATGCTACCTGTGTAACAACAGGAAAACAGTCATGAAATGCTCTCATGGTGTGGTCAGTTATTATAACAATAGCTCAACAGCTTGATATTTTCAACAACAAAATACCTAGGCATCTGAACTTAAAAAAAAAAAAAAAACAGCAATTTTTAGTCAGAGCAGCAAAAACATATTTGTAAGACGCTGATTCATTTTCTTGCCTGTTATCCTTCCTGCTGGAGTGATTGCTCCCCTGCCTGGCTCATTTGGTGATGAAGTGATCAATTTCTGGACACCCAGACAGTTGCTATGTGTTTGAAATTCTCCAGGGCAGGAGAGAGTAATTATTTTTACTTAAAGCACAACTTACTATGTTCGGCTGAATTCAAGGAACCTTCTGTGGGGCAATGAGGGCTTTTTTGCTGACATGTCGGAACACACATGTAAGAGGTAACTGGATGGTCAAAGCTCAGTGAAATTGTCATGCACTGTGTTTCTGCACTGATTGATTCTATTCTTCCTCCCACCTTTCTTGGCTCCAGATGGCCATAAACTTCTTTCTTTTTTTTTTAATTGTGATTTGGGTGAAAATCATACAATTTTCCATACAGCTATTCACATACACTTTGTCTCATAACATTGACAACAATTTACCACAATGCAACAGCCCCTCTCCCACTTCCTCTTGAGAGTTACCTCTTCCCTGTGTCCATCCCTCCATGCACTCCTGCCCCCTGAGGTGTCTCCCTGTGCATAAACAGCCCCTCTTTCTTCCATGATTGTTCTCTCTAAGGAGTGTATCAATTCATATGCCTGTCTGTTGTTTGGCTGGAAGCCACAGGTGTGGATTCAATTCCAGACCTGAAGGGCAGTCAGGGGCTGTAGTCTCAGTGGTTCTACCAGGCTCTATCAGACCAGCAAACCTGCTCCCCCCCTTTTATTTTTCTCCAAACAGATGGCCATAGACTTCTTATACCTCAGCACTTCATGAAAACATTCTCTGCTTTATTTAAAGTATAATGGAACCAACTGCTCTGGGCCATACATCTATTCTCCTTCATTGCTTATTCTCTCAGATGTGCTATAATACCCAAGAGTCACAGTGAGGTGGAAAGGCATTGGATCTGGAGTCAAAAGACCTAGGTTTCAAATTCTCAGACTCTCCCTTGCATGATAAGTGACTCTGATATATGATCTAGCACTTTATTTCCTAGTGTATTCATTGAGCAGCAGTAAAATGATCAAGAGCCCTGATACATATGAGGTTGCCATAAGTTGGAGTCAATTTGACAGCAACTAGTTTAGATTGCTGAAAACGAAACTTGAAGCACTTACTGATGAAGATCAAAGACTTCATATAGCCTTCGGTATGGATCACCCCTCACCATAAAGAAAACAAAAATTGTCACAAATGGAACAATAAGTAACATCATGATAAATGGAGAAAAGATTGAAGTTGTCAAGAATTTCATTTTACTTGGCTCCACAATCAACTCATGGAAACTCCAAAAACCAAACTCACTGCTGTCGAATCAGACACAACTCATAGCAACACCTCCTTGGGTTTCCAAGTGATATCATTACAGAAGTAGATTGCCCAACCTTCCTTCTGAGGAGTGGCTGGTGGGTTTGAAGCGTCAGCCTTCTGGTTAGCAGTCAAATGCCTTAGGCACTATGCCAAGACCTCTTTAAAGAGTTCAAAAGCAAAGATGCCACTTTGAGGATTAAGATGTACCTGGTCCAAGCCATGGTATTTTCAATCACTTTATATGCATATGAAAGCTGGACAATGAATAATGAAGACCGAAGAAGAAATGATGCATTTGAATTATGGTATTGGTGAAGAATATTGAATATACCACGACCTGCTAGAAGAAGGAACAAATTTGTCTTGGAAGAAGTGTAGCCAGAATTCTCCTTAGAAGTGAGTATGGCAAGACTTCATCTCACATACTTTGGAGATATTATCAGGGGGGATCAGTCCCCAAAGAAGTACCTCATGCTTGGTAAAGTAGAGGGTTAATGAGAAAGAGAAAACTCTCAACAAGATGGATTGACCCAGTGGCTTTAACAATGGGCTGAACCATAGCAACAACTTTGAGGATGGTACAGGCCCAGGCAGTGTTTCGTTCTGCTGCATATAGGGTCACTATGAGTTGGAACCAATCCAATGACACCTAACAACAACAACAACATAGTGCTCACTTCTTTTGTGCCAAGGCTTTATTTTTATTAACCCTTTTAATATTTACAGCAATTTTAGAAGTAGGACACTATTATTCTCATTTTTCAGATTATGAAACTGAGGCACAGAGAAGTAAAGCAACTTGTTCAAGCTTGCACAGCTGGTAAGAGAAAATGCTAGTATTTGAATGCAGGCAATGTGGCTCTGTGGCTCTAGGAGCTCTGGTAGCATAGTGTCTAAGGCACTTGACTGCTAACCAGAAGTCTGGTGGTTCAAACCCACCAGCCACTCCTTGGAAGGAAGGTTGAGCAATCTACTTCCATAGTGATACTGCCTCGGTAACCCAAGGAGGGGTCGCTACGAGTTGGGTCTGACTCGATGGCACATAACAACAACAACAGTGTGGCTCTAGAATCTGTGTGCCTCCTAAATTGTTATACAAATCACAGATACTATCTGTGAAATGGATATACTATGGTCAACCGTACTGACTTCACAGGGGTGTTATATGTATCACAGTCAAAACAAATATGAAAGCAAGGTGTCAATGGTTTAAACTACCCCTCCCCTTCCCGCCAAAAAAAGTACTCGCTATTGAGTCAGTTCTAACAGATGGTGACTCCACATGTGTCAAAGTAGAACAGTGCTCCATAGAATTTTTCAGTGGTTAATTTTTTTGGAAATAAACCATTAGGCCCTTCTTCCAAGGTGCTTCTGGATGGACTCAAACCTCCAACTTTTTGGTTAGCAGCCTACCACATTAAAGAGCTTATGTGCTTTAGAAAGGTAATGCATTATTACCTTCCCAGCAAATTTACTAGTAAACAACTGGGATCTTTGCATTCCAGAAATTTCCAGATGAAATTAGGTGAGAGAAAACTGAATCACTGTGTCAGTGTTTAGTCAATCCAGAAGACAAATACTTGCTTCAGAGTGCAAGTATCTGGCATGCGAGTCAAACATCTGAAGCCAGGAAAGGCCAGATGAAGCCTCCATTAACATGCATGAGAAGCTCAGGGCCAGCAGGTTGTTTTTAATTTGTTATACAAATGAGGAGTCTAGCCTGGTATGAAGAAATGTCAACACTTTTCATTTCTACCAAATGTGTCAGAGATTCTTTTATAGCTCCTGCACACCTAAAAAGATTTAAAAAGAAAAGGCTAAAGGCCTGTTGAAACTCAGCTTCCATTTTATGTAGCACAGTATCAAACTGCAATACTTGGTCTTTGGCTTTAGGAAGGCTAGTGTTTCCAGATTCCTATGCCCTGGTGAAACAGGAAGATTTAGCCAGTAGCACGCCTCCTGAGCAAGTCAGAGCATTCCAGAAGCTGAGGCTGAGGTTGCTCATTAAAGGGCAAGGCCCATTTTCAAAAGCTTTTTGCTTTATCACGTCTGAGCTGCCTTAGGGCTCCTAGATTATATCTGACTTGAAGGAAATAAAAATTAAATTTGCCTTCAAATAAAACCTGAATGTAGGCAAAATTCAAGATGGAAGAATAAATGGGCATTTCATTCGCTTTTGCTCATTCACTGCATGTTTCTTATAGTTGAGCAATTAGACAGCTCTCTACCCTCCATGCTGCACTCCACCCCACTCCACCCCCCAAAAAAAGAGAAAGAAAAAACCCTGTTTAAAGTGATCTTCTTATATAATTGCACAATAATTCAAGTGGCCATATTTTCTTGGAACACTCTCTCTTGATGGCTCAGAGAACTTAGGGGTTTTTGTTTGTTTGTTTTGTTTTTTGTTTTTTGGTATCTGAGACTTAATACAGAGGTAGTGAAACAGCAGCTTGAGTCTGACACCCTATACTCCCTCCCCCATGGAAAGTTTAGTATTTTGAAAGAATAAAATCAGTTGCTAGGCTTTAAAAGGCAGATAACTTCATGTAAAAATCTACATTTGCAACTTTGGAGAACTGGAAAATTTGGCAACAATATCCCTGAACAGCCACAATCAGGTACAGGGAGTTGTGGCTGCTTCTCCTGGTTACCTCCTGACTTCATCATTCAGCTACCTGCCTAGACGCTGCATGCAGACAATTCCATCTCAGCACTACTTGGGCAGGGCAATTCTGGTCATGGGGCCTATCCTGTACATCCTGTCCTTCCCAGATATTGCCAAATGTTCATCCATGTAGAAGGAGAGAAAATCACCCCTAGTTGAAAGCCACTACCTTCTGAGTCTTGCAGACTAATAAAACCATATCCTATATTCTTACTCATTAATATTGTTACCATTTATGCTCAGGGTGTCTCAAACTGGTGAGTAATTAGGAAAAACAGCCTGAGCCTTGTGGATGTCTTGAAATCCCAGACCAGGTTGATACATTTTTTCTTGCCAAATGATCTTTCTTATCATCTTGATCCAATCAGAATCTTAATTGGCATCAGAAGGAATTTTACAAGTCATTAATGTCTTCGTTCTACAGGTAAGAAAACTAAGGCCTAAGGTGGTGAATATCCCAAGGTCCCTAGTGGAAGAGTTTGAACCAGAACCTAAATTCCCAATTCCTAGCTCACTACTCATTCCACAACATCTAACATTTGTGCCATAAAGAAAAATTTAATACTAATATATAGAAGTCCTAATGAGTATATTTCACCCTATTTATCATGATGACTCTTCTAGATAAGAATCCCTGGTGGTGCAGTTGTTAAGAGCGCAGCACAAACCAAAAGGTCAGTAGCTCAAAACTACCAGCTGCTCCACGGAAGAAAGATGTGGCAGTTTGTTTTTGTAAAGGTTTACAGCCTTAAAAAGGCTATGAGACAATTCTATTCATTCTATAAGGTCACTATGAGTCAGAATTGACTTGATGGCAGTAGGTAGTGAGTACTCTTCTAGATAATGCTAGATTTATTGTAAATGTAGGTAGTTCTTGACTTACAATGGGGTTCTGTTCTGAAGATTCTGTCATAAGTTGGTTCTTACATAAGCTGAATACCTTTTTTTTAAGTTTTCATTATTATTGCCTTTTATTATCAGTATCTTTATAAATCTTTATTTGTTTTTGAGGGTTGACATGAGAATGATAACATCAGCAAATTACATATTGTAACATTGTATGCAGTACCTACTACTAAAGAGAAAATGAGCCAAAAAAAAAAAGAGGGTAGTAAATGTGGTTCGTTGTAACTCAAATATGTCCTAAGTTGAGCACTACCTGTATTTCTATGTCCTGCCATAGTTTAGTATCTCCCCTAGCTAAATCAACTGCTTCGTAAAACAAAGAGAAACAAAGGGTTTTATCCAACCATTTCCTCTCCAGATGCCTTAATGCTAAACACATGGATTTTAAATAATTAATCATAAGCACAATCCTTTCACACCATCAGCTGCCATGAATAATCTTTCTACTGCTTGGAGACCTAAGAGAATTGGTTCCTTTTAGGGCACAGGCCCCATAGGAAAGAATCAGAGGGAAACGGTCTGCTCTATTTATTTGGAGGCTTAGTCTTTGAATTTGAGGGCAGGAGGTAGCCTCGTGGTGCAAGGTTTAAGTACTCAGCTTCTTACCAAAAGGTTGGTGCTTCAAACCCACCCAGTTGTTCTGCAGAAGAAAGATACAGCAATCTGCTTCTGTAAAGATTAAAACCCACTGCCATCAATGATTCCAATTTATAACAACCCCATGCAAACCCTTTACAGACTCAGGTGCAGTGAGTCTGTAAAGATTACAGCTTTGGAAAACATGTGAGGAAGTTTTACTTTGTCCTACAGGGTCATTTGAGTTGGAATCAATGGCAGTGTGTTGAGTTTTAGTTAAGTAGATCAGTGGTAGAATACTCACCCTCCATGCAGGAGACCCAGATTCCATTCCCAGCCAATGCAACTCAAGCACAGCCACTGCTTGTCTGTCAGGGAGGTTTGCATGTTGCTCTGATGCTGAACAGGTTTCAGCAGAACTTGCAGACTAAAGCAGACCAGGAAGAAAGGTCTGATGATCTACTTCTGAAAAAATCAACCAGTGAAAAATCCTATGACTCACAAGAGTATGATCCTCTTGTGCATGGAATCACAAAGAGTCAGAGGCCAACTCAACAGCAACTACCAACTAAGCAATCAAATCTTTGAATTTCCATCATTGCTCAAGGCTCTGCATGGGACACAAGTCTGCAAGTGGCATCTCATGGTTAGGAACTGGGATTCCTCAGCCAGCATTTTGGGATGCCCCTGGTTTGCACTGAGGGTGCTACAGAGGCTATGCAGTGAGTTGGGAAGAAGAGGTAGCCTTGCCAGATGGCACCAGGAGTTCCAGTGGTCATCTGCAAGGATACAGTCAGCCTCCCCTCCTGCCTCCTTACAGCTGGCTGGCCCCTCATAACTCTACTGATGTACTGTATTCACATGTATGCTTGGCAAGTTGCCTGTTACTTAGTAACTCCATTTCACCTTCAAAAACTGGTCTTGGTATTTCTTTTTACCTGATTTTACTGGTGCCAAGATGCTTGTGAGGAAGAGCAAACACATCTTCTGAGACCCTTAAGAAGGGTCCAGTATTTAGAAATTTCAGACCTTCCCATTTACTCAAATGTGCAGCAGGCTCTGGCTCAGAGGAGAACAAGGGGTGAAAGCAATCCTTTTGATGAGTAAACCAAACCCACTGCCTTCGAGTTGATTCCAAATCTTAGTGACCCTTTAGGAGAGAATAGAACTGCCGTATAGGCTATCCAAGGCTGTAAAGCTTTATGGAAGCAGACTGCTTCATCTTTCTCCCATGGAGCAGCTGGTGGCTTCAAACCACTGACATCTTGGTTAGGAAGGAAATACTTTAACCACTGCACACCAGGGTCCCTTTTTGGTGAATAGCAGGTACACAAACAAAAACAGTTGCTATCATGTTGACCCTGACTGATGGTGATGTTGACTTATGGCAACCCAAATTGACAGCAACTCCATGTGTGTCAGAGTAGTTCTGTGCTCCATAGGGTTTTGAATGGTTGAATTTTCAGATGTAGATCACCAGGCCTTTCTTCTGAGAGGGACTTTGGATGGAGTTGAATGCCAAACTTTTGGTTATCGGCTGAGCACATTAACCATTTGTACAGCCCAGGGTTCCTGACTAGCACTAGGCAGGAATTTATAAAAAGTTCTACAGTTTGACTCCTTTGTTTGTTTGCCTGTATAGCTTGTTTTCATGTAGCTATTTCTTCTGTCTTTATATCATAGTTCTAAAAACCCTTAGGTTAACTTAAAACATAAAAAATTACCAAATGTTGTACTATGTATAGCTTCCCCTAGCTCTATTACTATGTTGATGATGTTAGAAACCAGAGTTGACATCCTTTCCCAACTTTGCATGGTATTCCCCCAATGTGGTGGGTTTACAAGAAGAAAGGGCTCTTAGTTTAAGCTGTCATTATTCTTCCCATATATTGTTTATGTTTTGTTTTTGGTGGGTGTGTATGGGGGGGAGGCTTTAGTCTCCTCCTCATTTGACCTCCCTACCTTGCTTTCTAGGAGCTCTGGTAGCATAGTGCCTAAGGCACTTGACTGCTAACCAGAAGGCTGGTGGTTCAAACCCACCAGCCACTCCTCGGAAGGAAGGTTGGCCAATCTACTTCCGTAGTGATACCACCTCAGAAACCCAAGGAGAGGTTGCTATGAGTCAGGTCTGACACCACAGCACATAACAACAACAACAACACCTCGCTTTCTGGTCTCAGTTGGTCTCCTCCAGGTCCCTGCTTCCATCCTTCAGTCCACGATGAATATCCAAACTTCAACCTGGAAATTGTAATGGATGTTCAGGTTTCAAAGTATTTTGGAGAAGTAAGGGATAAACGGAGGTCCTTGCAGGCAGCTGTAAGTTTGTTTTTAGGCTTGCCACTGTGTACATAAGATACTTGATGCCTATCTTCAAAGAAGTTTTTCACCTAACCACAGAGTATCCGATTAGCAGACACTTTCCAGTTTAGCAGGTTCCTGGGCTGGTGTGTTTGTTTTAATGCTTTGGCTTCCAGAGAACATTGTCACCATCAATGAGAGGACTGAACTTTGAGATGAATGCTTTATGTTCTTTCTTATAGTAAGGAGTATTTTGTATATTGTTGTCTCTACACCTCCTGTATCAGTAGATTATACAGTTAGAAGTATCAGGATCCTCCAAAAGAAATAAACCCCAGTACCTCATTTCATTTCTCATTTTTATTATCAGATGCATGACTTAAGAAAATGGAACATTCTTTTTTATTTTTATTCTTTTTATATTTTCTTCTTTAAAATTTGGGACTTTGATGTTGACTCAACACCAATAACCAATAATTACTACTCATTGTTTTGGCTAAGTGTTCATTTTTAGCTGTCGTGGTTGTCATTGTTCAGGAACTGCGCTTACAATTCAAATTTCGGAGCTTCCAGTAACCATAGAGGTCATAGAGTTCAACCATCCCATTTTACTAATGAAGAAAGTGCTTCGTTCCAGTCGTACAACTTATTCCAGCAGACGTGGAAGTAGAACTACTTCTCAACTCCAAGCCAGGTGTTCTTTTCCATTTATCATGCTCTTCATTTTCTTTTCCCTGCCTATTTCTGATACCCTTTCTTTGAACTCTCTAAAACCCACTGCCATCTATTCTTACCCATAGACACCCTATATGAAAGAGTAGAACCAGCCCATAAGGTTTCAAAGGCTGTAATCTTTACAGAAACAGACCACCACACCTTTCCCTTGAGCAATTGGTGGGTTGGAACCACACATCTTTTGGTTTTGAAGCCAAGCACTTTAACCACTGTGTCACCAGGCTCCTTATTTTTTGTGGTTGTTGAAAATGTTACAGGACCTAGCATTCCATGAAGCCCTCTTCAAATTGAGTTTTATTTTTTTTAGAGACAGCTTTCAGATATTAACCCTGGGCTTCCTTAAAGAATAAGCCCATTTCTTATTGACAGAAATTCTCCAGGCTGATCTTTATTTAATTCACTGTTTGCTAGAACCCTCATTCTTTCCAGCTGGTTATTAATTATCAGGCAGTATCCCCTTTAGCTGTCTCTGTTTCTTAATTACCTCAGTAATTGTAATCACATCAATTGATCTCTCTGACATTCTAAGCTGACTCAAATGAGGAAATAAGTCTAATATACGCAGGAGACTCCAACAATCTCACTATCTGAACTTATTATTTCCATTATGCAGGCTGATATCACTAGAAGCCACATATGACTGCCTAGCCTGAACTGGCCTTTATCCTAATCATAATTAGAATGTCCTTTAACAATTCTGTCTTAGTCTTTCTTCCTTACTCAGACACATGAGTCTTATCAGGTCATTTCCATGCTATCTTCACTCTTTAATCTTTAAAATAAAAGGAATTTCCTCCCTTATATTACCTTATGCTAATCGTTTGTTTGCAATTCAAGGCAATTATGAGAATAAACATAAATGTATTTTAGTTCTTCAAGGTTTTTATCTTGTAACACTGTACCCTAAGGGCCTGATGCCCAATTAAACATTTTTGCTAAGATTTTTTTTTAAAGTCAAGTGTTTATATACAGAGACAACCTCTTGATGTGTATCTGATAACTCATTTTTTTTTTTCTTCCTGATAAAGGAAACTTACTTTTAACCCCATCTTTCCCCCCAGGTTGTACTTAACATTTACGAAGTGACAAAAACAAACAGGTTCTTATATGCATATATATGTTGGTCATTGTTTCATACAATTCTTTGTACATTTGTGTTAGAAATGGTTTGCTGGAGGGAAAATTACTATAATCTCCATTAAATATATACATACTTAAGGAATTAGAGAATGCTTAAGCATTTTTTTTTTTTTTTGCATCTGAGAAAAATTACTCCTATCTCTTAGAAAGAAAGACACAATACAAACTGAAAATACTGCTCTCTTTCATGGTTATAAAAATGGTCACCTGGATGCCACCAATGAGCAGATCTCCATTTGGACAGAGGCCCAAGGACCTGACTTGATCCACGTGACTGACTTTCTCCTGTATCGAAGCACCTGAAGAACCTTGACCAGCACTGTTCTGCGGATTGTACTTCCTAGAACTACTCCCAGCTGAGCCCCTTATCTTTTCATCTTTCTTGCCTTTTCACCTGTTGTTGTTGTTGTTATGTTGTTATGTGCCGTCGAGTCAAACCCGACTCATAGCGACCCCTCCTTGGGTTTCCGAGGCAGTATCACTACGGAAGTAGGATTGCCCAACCTTCCTTCCGAGGAGTGGCTGGTGGGACCTAGTCACCCAAATCAAGAACCTAAGTGTCATCCTCAAGGATCTGCCCCTCCCCCACCACCTGTGGAACTTCTTCATCTAATCTTCTTGCTTCTCCTCTGCAGCTGTTTCTTCTAGTGCTGCTGCCTCAGTTCATGTCTTCATCCTCTCTTTCTAATATATTGCAATAATCTCCATTCTAGCTTCAATGGCATCTCATTTCCCATTGAACATTTGACTTTGCAAGTTCCTCTATGACTTGCCTTGCTAATCTTATGTCTTTACTGCCCTTTCACTCATCCTGTACTTCAGCCATGTTAAGGTATTCACAGAATTCCAAACCTCCTGTTTAGTTTTATATTCCATGCCTTTGAGTGTTCTCAGCTACTTTTTATTTTAGAGTGTATTTCCACATCATTAACCTGTTAAACTCACACTCATACTTCAATACCCAACTCAGACATCTCTTTTTTTTTTTTTTTTTTTGTAAAATATTCCTGGGACTCCACAAACAGAGTTGATCAGTCTTTGTGTCCTCTTTAACTTCCTCATTATTACAATTACTACCTGTATTACAGTTATTTGTTTGTATGTTTTTCCTTCTAGAATGTAATTTTCTCAGAGGCAGTAACTGACTTACTGTTTTTCCATCTTCAGCTTCTTGCATATTATTTAGCACATTGTAGATGCCCAATGAACATGAGGTGAGTGGGTCCATGATCTCTTGAAATTCCTTCAAGTTCCATTCTTTGATTTTCTAGTTATTTCATATTTCAACATGGATTCATATGCCAGGAGCCAATTTGTTATCCAACCATTGTTTTTGTTTTGTTTTTGGTCAGTCTGTTAACAAGTGCTAATTGCTCTTTCTCTGGAAAAGTTAAGGTGAGGTAGAGGAGAAGCAATCATGCAACAGTGAAACAGTAAAGTGGCTCATCCGTTATTAGAGGTGAAGAGTAATGGTTAAGGGAATGGCTTTGCCGTGAAACTGGCCTCAATTTAAATCTCAGTTCTGTCCCTTATTCCATGTGTGACTTTGGACAAGATTAACTGACTTTTCTAGCCTCACTTTTGTCATCTGTTAAGTTGTAATAATAATAATACCTGGCTTTCAAATTTATTGTGTGTATCAAATCAGACAATGTGTGTAAAGCTCTTACTATAGTCCTTGGCATGGAGTAAGTTCTCAGTGCTTAATAGTTGTTATCACCACGACTTTTATCACATATGTCTTTACAGAGAATAAGGCAGAGAAGAGGTATAATGGTGCTTTCTGGTCACCAAGGGACTCCTTCTTCAAAGGCATGTGCACTGCTGGGGGTCCTCACCCAAATCATAGAACACAGGAGATTGTTTGAGTAACTGCTTTCTCAGTTCTCTCATGGATGGCATCTAATTATTCTCCTTCTCGATATAGTAGTTAATACTAATTTGCATAGCAGACACCTTAATTCATCATATGCAAAAGTGCTTTGGGGCATTTTTTTCCGTTTGAAAAAGTTTGAGTGCTGGTAGCATAGTGGCTAAAGCACTTGACTGCTAACCAGAAGGCTGGCAGTTCAAACCCACCAGCCACTCCTAGGAAGGAAGGTTGGGCAGTCCTACTTCTGTAGTGATACTGCCTCGGAAACCCAAGGAGGGGTCGCTATGAGTCGGGGCCGACTCCATGGCTCATAACAACAACAACCCCCACACTCTGGTCTAAACTCAGGGTATTGGGCTGGACAAGTATTTTTAGGATCAGTAATGAACTTTACAAGACAATTAGAGACATAATAGATTAGCACAAAAGAAAAGAGATGGTCTTCTTTCCATAGGTCTTTAAACTGTTTTGTGCCTGTGGGGTAGAGGAAACAATTTTGTGTTCAAAAGATCATTGGATTAGAAGTCAGAAGACCAGTTCAGCAGCTTATTCTGAGGGTAACTTTGGGTGGTCACTTGCATACTGGGAGTTTCTGCATCTTTATAATAAGGATAAAACCCATACCTGCTGACCTCACTGGTTCTTGACACTTCAAAATCATACCATATATGTGAAAGTGTTTTATAATTTATAAAGCACTGTACAAATCTCAGTTATTACGAAGATGGCTATTCTGCTTTGTTATTGCCAGCCTGCTTCCTCCACCAGATGACCCTAATCAGCCCAGATCTCTAACAGCAATTTAACTGGCTCAGAAATGAGGAAATGAGTGGATTCAGTTAAAATTCTCCACCTTTTGTCTATTCTTTTTCCATCTTTCTTTCTTGTGCTCATAGGGTTCCCATGTTATTGACTGTTAAAGATTTATTCATGGGATCCCAGTTGTTATTTCTACCTACTCTTCTTTAAAATGTTAAAAACTCAAAGTATCTGTCAGCTCTGTCAGGCCACTGACGAGCTCCCAGACCATATGGAATAGCCCAGAAGGCCCAGATGAGTCTTTTAATGGACTGAATGGAGTTATCTTCTGATTTGTCTTTGCAAGTCGGAAGCATGAAGAATGAATTTAAGTATTATTTCTTTTTATTGAATGAGAGCTAGCTACTTTATAAAATTGAGTCTCTATTTGCTACTAAATTTCTCTTCTGAATATTTGTGCCCCCTCTCTTTTCAAAGCAGCAGAAACCAGGCAGATTCCTTGCCAATTATCTTTATGGAGAGAAAGAGTAATAGAGCATCCATCATTCCTACCAACCCCACTGGTGTAAAAAAAGATGTATCACCTCCAGGACCCTTTCAAATCCTCTGACTAAAAACTTGAGTTAGGTCTTAAATTCTCCCAGAAAAAAAATCTGACCCTGAGTTTTCAGCCAAACTGTTCTGTACTCACAGATTCCCAAACATGCCAAACCCACTGCCATCAAGTTGATTCTAACCCATGTTGTTGTTCGAGTCGGACCTGAACCATAGCGACCCCTCCTTGGGTTTCTGAGGCAGTATCACAATGGAAGTAGATTGCCCCATCCTTCCAAGGAGTGGTTGGTGGGTTTGAACCACCAGCCTTCTGGTTAGCAGTCAAGTGCCTTAGGCACTAACCCATAGCAACCCTGTAAGACAGAGTAGAACTGCCTCACAGGGTTTCCAAGGCTGTAAATCTTTTTGGAAACAGACTGGCACATCTTGCTCCCACCGAGCAACTGGTGGGTTCAAACCAAACATGCCATTTCCTGCTTTTTTTTTTTTTAACCTTTACTTGTCTAGGCCTGGCTCTCCACCAGGTACACTCTACGTTCCTTCTCTCATGGTGGAAAAATGAAACAAAACAAGAAGCCATCAGTGAAAGCTCTGCCTCCTCAATGATTTCTATACCTCCAAACTCCAACTGTTAAAATAATTTTCTGAACTCTTTTTCCCAAACCCATGCAGTAAGAATCTTATATTAAATTTTCTCTCTTGGTACAGAACTTTACATGGACTTGTTATTGTGAGTTGCCATCAAGTCAATTCCAACCCATGGCAACTCCCATGTATGCAGAGTCCAACTGCTTCATAAGGTTTTCAGGACCTTTTGGAAGCAGTTTGCCAGGCCTGTCTTCTGAGGTGCTTCTGGGTGTATTTGAACCACCAACCTTATAGCTAATAGTAGAGTGCTTAACTGTTTGCGCCACTCAAGGATTTCTAATTCATTTTCTGCAGTACCTGTGGATTCATTGACAATAACTGACCATCTGATGGAGAATATGAGTCCTCTCTGCACCCACTTTTATATATGGCATGTACAATTGGCCTCACTATTGCAACAGGAGAATAAATACTTAAAAAATAATGTGACATACACATTTTTAAACTAGTAGAAGTTGTATATTTTAAAATTGTATGCTGTCAGCATAGTATCCATGTTAACACTTTGACTCTATCACAAAACTTTCTTTTATTATGGATTTCAAAGTATCATGAAATTAAAACAGTCCCATTCTGCCTTCCACAGGAAAACAATGAAAAAATGGATGAGCCTCCTTGGAATGTCAATAAATGAGAGCCCTGCTCCTGCTGACAGAGGTTGTAAATTTTACTGGCAACCCCTCTAGGACATAGTCTCAACTGCCCAGCTTCCCTGGGGCGCTGCAGCTAGAAATAACAAGCCAGAGTCTTTCATTACTACTCTCTTGCCTTTCTTTAGGAGGTCCTATCTACCCCCATAATGTTACTGCCTGGGAAGCCCAAGGAGGGGTCACTATGAGTCGGGTCTGACTCCACAGCACCTAACAACAACAACATATCTTAGTAATGCTAATGGTAACGTGATAAGTCTAAGTCTGTTCTTCATGCCTCTGAAGTTTTCTTCTCCTAACATAGCTGCCTTGATTACTGTCAAGATCTAATCATTTTAAAAATGGTGTTGATTCTGGGTCATCAACCCAGAATCAACACCATTATTTATTAGCAAATAATTCCTAAGGCATTAGCTATTCCTTATCTATTGACGGACTTCTCCCTTCCTATCAGATTAATTCCAAGAAACCCTGCAAATATCCCTTTCCCCAGAAATCCATACTTCGTTGCAAAATAGGCTCTGGACAGAGATTTGTTAAACTGAATAATGTAAGGAGAATAACTCTGTTTTCTGCATTTGTTTAAAAAAAGATGTCTTGGAATTTGAACAGCTCTTTCTTTTGAAAACATTATTATAATCATTAAGAACTGAACAACTTTATTCAAAAGGAATACCCATTTCTTGTCTTTCTTTCTAGAATCTTAGTGACTTTCACCAAAGAAAGATGAATCAGGAACACCTAGTCAATGCCAAATGGCTAGAACACCCTGCTTGGGAGGTATTCCAGGTATTAGGTTGAACCATATGGAATTGCTAGTATTTGACCATTTTTGATTTACAAAGATGGCAGTGTCATATGGTTCAATATCTAATTTCTTTGCATGTGTCATAAAAGTTAGCTCTGCTTCTAATTTAGGATGGAAGAGAGGTGTTTCCCTCCCTTCCCACCACATCCCAGTAGCAACAAGGAAACAGAAGTGCTGATGCCGACTTGTCTCTCACTTAGCTTGTTAAGTAAAGACTAGTGTGGTTGTGTCTTCAGGGGACTTAACTTTATAGGAATATGTGCCAAAGGTGGATACCTAATTGTCACATCTTCTCAATCTCCATCATTTTATTATTGCTGCTTCTCACTAATGTTCTCCTTAGTTCCTGTTCATTTTATTGGCCTCTATACCTTTAAGAGGCAATCAAGATCATGCTTTTAAGAAGCCTAGTTTCAGTCATTCTAAAACTTCACTTGATAGTGTCCTGAGGATTTTTCGTCTCAGTCAAATCTGGTGGAAATAATGTGCAGTGGGAATTAAAGGGTTAAAGAGAAAGTTGGGCAAATCTAGCTTGTGAACATCCAAAAATTCTTTTGTGATTTTAAAAAAGCAAAAGTGGTGTGCTTTGTATTCTGAACACAGGACTCCCTTCTTCTGAGGAGATGGCCCATGATTTATGGGGGTGCGGACACTATAGTGCCTTTGGGAGGAGAGGTGAGGGATCATGGATATATGCCATTGGTAGAGAAATAAGGGAAGCAATAACTCTTTGCCTATCTTCTGTCACTCTGACCTGCACCTGCTTGTGGCCTCCTGGCACCATCTGCCTATTAAAATAATAAAATATTAGAAGCAGGAAGTAACCTTAAAAATCATCTAGGGCAATGGTTCTTAACACTTGTAGAACTGATGAAAGTTATGGATTCTCCCAAGAAAAGTGAAATTTCATATTCAGTACATGTTGTATTCAATTTTAGGAGTTTTATGTAGCTCTTATAAAATTTGTGAACTCCAGGTTAAGAATCTATGATTCAAGAATGCTACTACTCTATTTTATATAAGGAGAAATGGATGCCCAAAGAAATGAAATAACTTGCCCCAGACTATAAAACTTTCCATCTTAATTTAAAGAGGGACTCAAATACAGTTCTGATGATCCCACTTCTAGTTCTGGTTCTCTTTTCCCTTTCCATGAGAGTTGATTTATATGCCTCATTCTCATTTCCTCTTACATACATAGCCCCATAAAACAAATTGCAGAAGAAAGGTAGGAGAAATAGACAGAAAGGGGATTATGTGGGACCTCCCCCATGCTTCTAAACCATTCAGGTAGAAACTACACAAAAGCATTCATGAACTTGCTCAAACTGTTGAAACAAATTTTCAGTTCTTTTACACAAAATATTGAATTTTTTTATTTTTAATTTGATTAATCAGTTCATGTTCTACTGCAGCTTATTGTCCTTGTTTCCTATGTTTACTAGCCCCTAAATGGGCCTAACTCTTCTTGCTTTCACTTATCTTCTTCAGCAAGAAACTGGTTGAATCAAAGAGCAGAGTATAAGGAAGCTGTTTTATTGACAACGTTTAATATTTACGAAAATTTAACTTTATCCCAGCACTGCAACGAGTTACAATCTCTGGCTAGTGGGTTGAGAGAGAGAAATATCACTGGTTTGGAAGGCTCTTTAGTGCAGAGATTACTATGGATTAAATCCTGGTCTAACTGGTTTTACTTTTTCAGGCTTAAGTGATGAAGAAATGAAGAGGAAATTTGGGGGTATAATCATTCATGAGCCAAAGTTTGTCTTCACGTATTACCTGTGAAAGTTAGTTTGGCCTTCCTGTCTGGCATCCAATATGCCACTGGCTAAAGATGGAAACATTGCTGCTCATATTTTGTACTTTCTTCTGTAAGAAGCCTTTGTTAGGCCTTCTTAGAAACCAGAAGCCCCTGGCAGCTCTCCTAGTTACTTGCTCTATAAGTGATTTGAGATAAAGGAGGCCTCAGACTCTCCCAACTGTAAAATGGGGGAATATGTTGCTTTTTTTTTTCCTTTTTTTAAAATTCAAGTTAAGAATTCTTTCTTCAGATTAGCAATACTCAGCATCAGTCATTGTAGGAGCCCCTTCTCTCCAGGTACTGTCAACTATGCCTGAAGGTATTCTCATTCCAGAAAATTTGAGGAAAGACCTTCATTCTTCAGCCCAACACAGTGCTTAGTTGTTTATTGTCCGGGTCAGGATGGTCCATTCCAAAGCTGAAGACTCCATTTGACATCTGGAAAATTTAAGCAAGAGATCAATAAAGAGTCCTCACAAACAAAGCAAAACAAAAACAAACCTCCAGGGTATCCACCCAGGGTAAGAGAATTCATACCATTTTTTATAACAAGATGTTTCAAATCTTGCGTTTTTCCTTCACATTCATGGTGAGACACAGTGTACTCAGAAAATGATGTGCCTGCTTGTTTAGGAATATTCTGGACAGTGTTTCCAGATTTGGAAGTTTTGTGTATCACTTTCATTGTTTTTGCTAGAGCAGATGTCTTTAGGACCCTGGATGGTACAAATGGTTTGCACTCAACTATTAATCTAAAGGTTGGTTGTTTGAACCCGCTCAGCAGCACCATGGAAGAAAGGCCTGGTGATCTGCTTCTGAAAAGATTACAGCCCAAATAACCCCGATGGAGTACAGTTCTACTCTGTAACTCATGGCGTCCCCATCAGTCAGAATTAACTGAAGAGCAATAGGCTTGGTTTGGTTTTGGTAGTTGTCTTTAAATAGACTCAAACTGACCTTTTTTCTTTTTTTAACCTTTAGTAAATTTTTAAATCATAAGTGAAACTAGCCTTGTACAGAAATAGTGGATGACCATAGAAACACAATATAAAATTATCAAATTAAAAATCATTGTGTACCCCTAACATTATTTTGCATACCACATATGTGTTCCTTTCTTTGAGATATGCTAAGCTTAGAGAACCCACAAACTGAGGTGTGGTTCAGACTTGAGGACAGAGCAATCACATGAAAATCTAGGAACATGAAATAACAGGATGGTTTTATTTCCAGGTACAGGTCAGGAAGAGGATCATCAATTCACACCTCAAACTGGCAGTTCAAACTCACCAGCACTCCTTGGAAGGAACACTGGGCAATCTACTTCCATAGTGATACCACCTCAGAAACCCACAGAGGGGTCACTATGAATTGATTTGACTCTACGGCAGTGAGTTTGTTTTTTGGTTTTGGAACAGCTTCATAGGGACCTAGTGAGCTGCCCCACAACCTCTTTTACTGAGATTTTGATTTGCTGTAAACGGAGCTCTGGTGGCATAATAGGGAGCTCTGGTGGTATAGTGCTGCCAAAGGGGCAAGGAGGTGGCACTGTCTGACCTCCTCTAACTACACAAGAGGTGGACAGAATCACCATCAGCAGCCCAAGGCCTACTCTTATGAGGCTAGACATGCCACCACCCTCCAATCCTCTTACTAGCCTTGTCACCAAATGTTCCTCCTGCAGCACCCACCACCTCTCTGTGGAGTTCAATAATTTGCTGCAGTGGTCACACACAACTCACAGGTTATGGGCTTTGTTAGGGAAGCAACAGGCTACAATTCAAGTTCAGGAATGTGCTCAGTCTCTCATAGCTGGTTGTCTCTCTCAGTCTCTCTCAGTAGCACATCTCTCTCAGCAGTGCAAGTCTCTCACATCTCTCTGTCTCGGCAGTGCATCTCTCAGGCAGTGAGAGATTTTTCTCTCTGCCTCTAGGAGGGCTCTTTTTGAGACTAGCAGAATGGCCAAAACCAACCAGTCCCAACATCAGAGTTCTACATACCTGAGAGAAAGCAAACGTCTCAGAAAATAACTTTGTGCTGTGCCCAACAGAAGTATCCCAGGTGGATAACTTTAACAATCAGGAGCTTCTTAGTTGCTCACAGCAAATTCCACCATGGGGTTTACTATGGCTAGAAAAGCCATACTACTTAATTTACTATGCTGCCAAGTGCCTAAGTCATTTGACTGCTAACCAGAAGGCTGGCAGCTCAAACCCACTAGCTACTTCTCATAAGAAAGACTGGGCAATCTGTTTCCGTAGAGATACTGCCTCAGAAACCCAAGGAGGGGTCACTATGGGTCAGAACTGACTCTATGACAGTGAGTTTGGTTTTTAGGTTTGTGAAAGTTTCTAAATGTCAGCCTGATGCAAGCCTCTGGTTTTGCCTAAGACTTACTTTCTCTTTCCACACACACATACCTTGGTTTCCTGGCTGGGGCCCCATCAGTACTTTTGGATCCAGCCCCATGGTTTCCTGTTGGCTACCATCACTCACCATGTAGATTTCTGCTTTGGTCAATGTTGTTTAGCTTTTCTTGCCTAAAGGACCTGGGGCTTGGGCTGCCAACTTGTAGGGGAAGCCCTAGTCTTTTTATAGCTTCTCTCCCTGTCATTCCCTGATTCCATTAATATCCCATCAGCTAGGTGTAAATTCTTGCTTTCCCCCTCCTCCTTCCTCAGCATGAAATGCTGACCCAGTTAATAGGAGGCAGGAGCACAGGGCTTCTTTTACCCTGTCAGCACTTCTAGGATTCGACATGGCACTGAGTTAGACTGACCTGTACAGTGTATTCCTGGTGGGGTTTTAATATGGGGAAGATTCTGCCATTCTCTGCACTGTTGTAGGAGGTGCTGTGTTTAGAAAAAAGTCTTGGAAGAAGACAACCAGAGTAAGCAGCCTCTTGCAGTTGCTTTAGCCTCATTATGTGTAGCAACAATTGTGAAGATGGCACAGGTCCAGGCAGTGTTTCATTTTGTTGTACATGAGGTCTCTATGAGAAACCAACTCAATGCACCTATTAACAGCATGTATCTCTAAGAGAGAGCCCTGGTGGCACAATGGTTAAGCGGTCAGTTGCTAACTGAAAGGTTGGTGGTTAAGATCCACCAACTGCTCTATAAAGATTACAGCCTTGAAAGTCCTATGGGGCATTTCTACTTTGTCCTATAGTGTCAGTATGAGTCCGAATCAACTTGACAGGAACAGGATTTTTTTTTTTTTTTTTAATGTGTCTCTGGGCAAGCCCCTGAGCTTCTCTGGAGGCTTCAGTTTCCTTTTCTATAAATGAAGTGTATGGAATGGAATGGTTGCTTCCAGAGCCTTCCTAGCTCTTTGAATTTGTAGTCTCCTTCCTCACCATGCAGCATACAGCTAAGGCCAGAGTCCATCTGGTTCTGGCCTGTCAGCCTCATAACACTGGGTATCAGCTGGGGCCAGGGATGAGGTCCAAAACTGAGGTGCCTTTGCCCTGCTACCAGAGGTCAGCTATGGGAAGGGAAGCTACACTAAGCCTTTTGTAGTGAAACCTGAAGTCAGAACAGCTTTTATGTGGTACACAGAGGCTGAGGGCTGAAGACAGCACAGTGCTCTCTCCATGTGAGCTGCTGTAAGGGGTGTCCACCTTAACTAGAAGAACACTAGCTTCAGATGCTCTGCTCAGATGCTTTAAATGCAGTCCTTAGGCTCTTGGAGTGTTATTATCTTCTATAAAATATGTGTGCAGGGGGTGCAGAGGAGCCTGGAATAGAGGATTCAGCATATCATTTCCAGTTTCAATATTTTTTAATTTCATTGAGTCCAAAGATCACTATAGTAAAATTGGATATTTACATATATTTATTTAATATATATCTTTAAAAAATAATTGTATCAAACTCTCAATTCAACATCCATTCCATGCCCTCCTTACTATTAGAAAACTTGTTACCTACTTCATCAAGCCAATTGAGATGTATGATACTCAAGTGCAAGGAATGTCATATCACACTTCTGTTTTTTAATTCATGTTAAGTATTTTTTTTTCTGCAGAGTGGCACTGCTCAATGTCAGTCATTACTGGAGTCCCTTCTCTTCAGGTTCTGTTAATAATCCCCAGAGGATTTCTCATTCCACAAAATTTGGGGAAAAGCTTTCCTTCTTCAGCCCATCACAGTCAGTGTGTAGTTGTTTATTGTCTGCAGAATGGTCCACTCAAAGGCTAGAGGCTCCATTCCTCACGTATACACCCTCCATTCCATCCCCGCCTCAACATGGACAAAGATGTCAGGTTCTCTTGGCTGGGGAGCTGAAGATCCCTCTTAGTCATCTCCCATTCCAACAGCAATACTCCCATCTTCATGGTATTGCATTGGAAGGCCTAGATTCAGCCACTCATACACCTTGCCATGACTGTCCCCTTACTGTGTTCTGGAAGTCATCCTTAGTGTCTTGTCACTCACCTCTTTTAGTTTCCAGTACTAGTTCCATCTTCTCTTCCTCAGGAATAAACAGAGTCCATAGTGAAAACTTTAATGACCATTTATAGAATCCTGACCAAATGACTACTTCAAACAAAAGCCTAGGAGGAAGATGCCATCCTGCTATCCCAGAAACTTACTATCCACCCCAGAAGCACAAAAGTCATTTAGCTCTGTAGAGGCAAGACTCGTAGCTTACATCACAAAGGCTGATTTGTTCATTCATTATAGACTCTACTACAAGCAGTGTTGGGTTACCCAATAAGCAAGTTAAACATGGGCTTACTGGTGCTTACTTACTAATCTTTAGTGAAAATTTTCACATTTTTTCACCACATTAAAGATTCTGCTTCTACCTATGGCTGGCATCTGTGTCTCTCCTAACACCACAGCACCTTCTATCAGAATCAAAACATGTTTCAAAATTATAATCCCAAACAGGGAAAGAGGAGCTCTGGTAACGTAGTGCCTAAGGCATCTGACTGATAACCAGAAGGCTAGTGGTTCAAACCCACCAGCCACTCCTCAGAAGGAAGGTTGGGCAATCTACTTCCATAGTGATACCACCTTGAAAATCCAAGGAGGGGTCACTGTGAGTTGGATCTGTTGAGGTAGTGAGTTTTTTTAACAGGGAACAACCAAAACCCACTGCCATCGAGTAAGATATGACTCATAGCAAACCCTCCTTGGGTTTCTGAGGTGGTATCACTATGGAAGTAGATTGTCCAACCTTCCTTCCAAGGAGTGGCTGGTGGGTTTGAACCATCTGCCTTCTGGTTAGCAGTCAGATGCATTAGGCACTACACCACCAGAGCTCCATTTAACAGGGAAAGAGTACCTAATAATCAAGGTAAGCATGGACTTCATTGTGCTTACTTACTAACCCATAGTGAACAAATTTATCCACTTTCAGTAGTTCAACTACCACCTGTATGCTAATGACACTCTAATTCACTTTCCCACTCAGATTGTCCCCAAAACTTCATAGTTATATTTCCAACACCTGCAAGTTATCTTCACTTGGGTACTCAGATATCTCAGATTCTATTCCTCAAAAACTAAACGTATCACTTCCCTCCAAACTCAGTCTGTCTACTTTTGTTATGTCATCTTTTTACACAGTGACCAAAATTATCAAATATCAGCTTTGGTTTTCTCTCTCTCCTACCCTCTTCATTAAATTGATCATCCTAATGGTCTCCTCTTCTATGTGTGTCTTAGGCTGGATTCTCTAAAGGGGCAAAATTCGTGAAGTGTATATGTATAAATGGGAGCTCTGGTGGCATAGTGCCTAAGGCATTTGGCTACTAACCAGAAGGCTGGTGATTCAAACCCACCAGCCATTGCTCAGAAGGAAGACTGGGCAATCTACTTCCCTAGAGATACTGCCTCAGAAACCCAAGGAGGGGTCGCTATGAGTTGGATCTGACTCAATAGCGGGGAGAGAGAGAGAGAGATCTATTTTAAGGAAATGGCTCATGCAATTGTGGAGACAGACAAGTCCTAAGTCTATGGGTCAGGCATCAGGCTAGAGGCTTCTCCTGACTCACTTGGTTAGAGGGGCTGATGAACCCCAAATCAGCAGGTCAAATAGTAGGCTGCTGCCTCATATGCCAACAGCTTAAGGTCAGACAAATCAGATGTAGAATCGAGAGAGTACAAGCTTTGCCAGAGCATCCACATGTATTGAACGCAGGCCACACTCTCAGGTAAACGCCTCTTTCTGCTCGCATCAGATCACAAAATGGAAGATGATTATATAGTATATGCCAAATCACTAAGAATTATGGCATAGATAAATTGACACATAACTTTTACAAGTTGACACATAATCTATCACAATGTGTTTACCAAAACCATTCTGTTTCTACCACCACTGTTGTTAGTTGCTGTAAAGTTGGCTTTGACTTACGGCAACTCCATGTACCCAAAAAAAAATATGTATCTACCATTGAGTTGATTCTGACTCATAATGACCCTATAGTACAGGGTAGAACTTCACCATAGGGTTTCCAAGGCTGTAAATCTTTATAGGAGCAGCCTGTCTCATCTTTCTCCTCTGGAGCAGCTGGTGGGTTCGAACCTCCAACCTTTTGATTAGCAGCCATTTGCATTAACCACTACACCACCAGAGTTCCTTACTCTATGTACAATAGAACAAAGTATTGCTTGTTCCTTCACCATCCTTATGATCATTGGTATGTTTGAGTCTATTGCTATGGCTATTGTATAATCCCTTCCAACCTAGAGGGCTCATCTTCCCGCAGTACATCGACAATATTCTGTAGTGATACACAAAGTTTTCATTAGATAATTTTTGGAAGTAAATTGCCTAACTTTTACTGGGCCTTTCTTCCTAGTCTGTCTTAGTCCATAAGCTCCACTAAAACCCATTTGCCATGGGTAACTCTGCTGGTATTTGAAATACTGGTGGCATAGTTTTCAGCATCATAAACTCAAAAAACTCACTGCCATCAAGTCAATTCTGACCCATAGTGACCTCCTTTGGGTTTCTGAGGCAGTAAATCTTCATGGAAGTAGATTGCCCAGTCTTCCTTCTGCAGAGCACAAGGAACTGTTTGAACTGTCAACCTTCTGGTTAGCAGTTAATTGCCTTAGGCGTGCACTGCCAGAGCTCCTTACAGCATGTAATCACCACAGCACAACGAACTAGTTGGTAGTGGTTACTATCACTACTCTATCTCAAATTCCCCTTCTTTTGCCTGGAATACTACAACAATCACCATCCTAACTGACCTTCTAGATTCTAGACTTGATCCTCTCCATTCTACTTTCTCCAGAGTTGCCTGAATGACACATATAAAACACAAACCTGGCCCTGTCCCTCCCTGCTAAAGTCATTCCATGGTTTCCTTAGATCCACATAAGGAAATCCAACTCCCTTTCCTGGCATGCAAGGCCCTCTGTGGCTGTCCCTGGCCTACCTTTTAAGCTTCAGCTTATGCCATTCCCAGCCTCCCACTTACATGCCAACACACTCAGCTGGTATTGGTCCTCTGCAAATATGCTCTAGTAAAGAAATAAAATAAAGAAGTCCTTTACTTCTGCTTTTCTTAGTAAATATGTTTTACTTCAGAGTGTTAGGTTGGTATTGTAAGGGAAGTTTAAAGTTCCTTTTGTATTAAATATTAAAGCTGTCATTCTTGGGGAGGGGAGGATAGGGAAGAAGAGAAAAAGCCCATAGCTAAATATCCATTTTGGTTTCCTTCTCCTCCACACTGCCAAAAACGGTCTGAGAAATTTGGGAGTGTCTTGTTTGATTTAAAGCTGTTAATAAGTATGTCAAACATTTTAGGTTTTCACTTCAGGGAGTTTTTTTTTTTTCAAAACCCAGGAGAATATATCTGTTATTAAGAGTGCACTGCCCTCTAGAGTTGGCTTTGATTAGAAGGAACACACAAAATCCACATTATTAGGTGGCGTAGTGCCTAAGGCATTTGACTGCTAACCAGAAGACTGGAGGTTCAAACCCACCAGCCACTCCCCTGAAGGAAGACTGGACAATCTACTTCCATAGAGATAATGCCTTGGAAATCCAAGGAGGGGTCGCTGTGAGTTGGAATTGGTTCCACGGCAGTGAGTTTGGTTTTTGGTTTAAGGTGTCACAGTAAGATCATTTACAATTACTGTTATTTGTCCAAACATGATTTGCCAAATTGAAAATTCCGACTCAAATTTTTAATTCAGTTAGAAAATAACATTGGGAGAAAACACATAATGTATCTCAAAGAGTGCTAGATTTGGAATTAGGAGACCCAAGTTCTGGTCTTGACTTTCTCATTAACATCTGAGGACTCATGTCTCTGGCCTGTTAATCAAGGGGTGAAGATCCCATTAAAAAAACTGTGAATCATTAGAAGTTGAGATTAAAACTGGGAAGAGTTTGTAATTCAGTAAATATTTATTATACACTAAACATAGATATGGAAGATCTGGTGGTGTAGTGCCTAAGCCATTTGACTGCTAACCAGAAGGCCGGTGGTTTAAATCCATCAGCCACTCCTCGGAAGGAAGATCGGGCAATCTATTTCTGTAGTGATACTGCCTCAGTATAGGAGGGGTCACTGTGAGTCGGATCCTACTCGAGCGCAGTGAGTTAGTAGAGTTTAATATAGATATTTATACACACAGGACTAAGAGCTATTTTGTAGAAGTTATATGTTTTACATTTTGTCTTTACAAAGTTAAATGAAAAGTATCTGGGGAAAAAAAAAAAAAACTCAGAAAATCTTTTGGATTCCCAGTTAAATGGATGAGTTATAGAATGTTAAACTCTGATGTCATGAAAACCTGAAAATGAAACTGAACTAAAAGTATAACTTACTCATATACAATCTCTTTCTCTCTCTCTCTCTCTCACACACACACACACATGCACCTAGACACAACTTAATTTGCCCTTAACCTCTGATGAAAACCCCCTTTAAATTGATTCCCCTCCTTATTTTCAACCCAGAAAAGAAAAAAGAAAGTCTTAAATGATAAAAGCCAATTATGATTTTTATCTAATATACTAGTGTTTGATGATTATATTCTGCATACTTTATAATCTCACTATGTTGATTGAATCCAGAGAATTTCCTGATATGCTAGTGAAAAAGAAAAGTTACTAGAACATTATTTATTCCCATGGTGAGAAGGAGGCCACAAAGCCCTGAACCTAGCAGCTGGGATAAGAGGTCTGCATTCCTGTGACCCCACTGTACTTGGAGAAATCTGGGGATACCAGGGAAACCTTCTGTAGTGCAGGTAGCCACATCTCTGTACCATGCCTTTAATGTTTGCTCTTTCAGACTGTAATGTTAATGTCTTCTTTGGCATCTGTCCCCTTAGATGAAAGATACTGCCAAATTCAAAGCTGGCTTGCTCGGGTAAGGAAGCCAGCAACCTGAATAGATTGAACCTTTTTCTCAGTTACGGATCTAGATATCTTTGGACCTGGTTTCTGACACTAAGCCAGCCATTTTACCTCTCTTCATCAATTTATTTTCTGAAAATTTACAAAAGCCTGTGGGAATTATCAGAGAAATATGTATAAGAAAGTACCACAGATATTTTGAAGACATTATTACTTGAAATTCTCTTTCTTATGATCCAGTAGCTAAACACAACTTTTTTTTTTTTTTTGGTTCAACACAATCTACTCAGAATTCCTTGGTGGGGGCACAGCTAGGAAGTAAGTTTTAAAATGAGTTATGAGAGTGAGAACAGACTTTACCAATAGTGTCTATGTTTTTAATCCTGAAAGTTGTGGCCTAACAACTGTTAGAACCCAATTGTTAAGAGATTCTCAGCATCATCTTTCAAATGTTAGGCTGAAAACACCAAAGAAGGTCTGTTTTCATCCTGGGCTCCTTCTTCAAATGCATTTCAAAATTCAATTTCTGATGTTGTCCAGGAGGTGAGCATCATTGCTTGTTTTGATGTGGTTCTTTGATTTGTGATTTAAGACTATATGTCACTTTATGCTGTTTTACTTCTGCCCTCTCGTGCTTTGCTTCATTTATTATCCTCCTCTTCCCTTTCTTCTTCGTTTGTAATCCTGGCTTACTGTATTGATAAACTCACTCCTATCAAGTAAATTCTGAGTCATAGCAATCCTTTAGGACAGAGTAGAAAGCCTCATAGGGTTTCAAGGCTATAAACATTTATGGAAGCAGATTGCCCTTATCTTTCTCCCACGGAGCAGCTGTTTAGTTCGAACTGTTAAACTTCTAGTTAGCAGTCGAAGCTTAACCCAGTAGAACTTGTAAATTCCATGGGGTGTAGTCACAGCATAGGTAACTCATGAGGCCTAACAGGTATATTTAGATAATAAAAAGTACTGAGTCAAATTAAGAAGGTAAAAATTTGTTCTTATCACTTCTAACAAAATTTTTCTGAGATCAGTGTAAATGGATTGATTCTTTAGACAGGTAGAAATGTGACTTGGTGAGGGGCTTTGGCTGCCAAGGTAACTGTCTGGGAGGAGGGTGTCTTGTGAGCCACAGATGCCCTGCCCAGTGGCTGGGGTTATTGGAAATGCCGCAGAACATCCTGTTCCTGGGAGACCTTCTGTCTGGTTGTTTGCACTCTAGAGACTTGACTCTTGGCATTCTCACACAGACCTTTGGACCTTCACAGGACACTCCTCATGTTTCTGTCTTGGTTGATGTGCTATTCTTGTCCTTTAGGTAGTTTTGTTTTGTGTGCTGCTCCAACTGCCTAGCCCATGGATGCTTTGCTAGGTTTCAGTGATGACAACAAACTCAAATTAACTTGGAAATAAAAACTATTACTTGAGGGGGGAAAGGTAACAAAACATCTTTCTTAATACCTACTAAAATAGTGAAGGGCCAGGTGTGTGGCATTAATGGTAATTGCTAAAGTTTTTGGTTAGCTCTGGTAGCATAGTGGCTAAAGCACTTGACTGCTAACCAGAAGGCCGGCGGTTCAAACCCACCAGCCACTCCTTGGAAGGAAGGTTGGGCAATCCTACTTCCGTAGTGATACTGCCTCGGAAACCCAAGGAGGGGTCGCTATGAGTCGGGGCCGACTCGACGGCACATAACAACAACAACAACAACATCAGGTACCAATGCTTAGTGCTTTAGCCATGCAACCTGATTTGAGTAGCATATGCCATATGAGGGCAGAGGCTTTTGTTAGGTGCTGTTGAGTCTGTTCCGAGTCACAGTGACTTCATTTACAACAGAATGAAGCACTGCCCAGTCCAGCATCATCCTCACAATCATTGGGGTGCTTGAGCCCTTTGTTACAGCCTCCGTGTCAATCCATCTTGTTGAGGGTCTTCCTTTTTTTTTTTGCTGACACTCTACTTTATGGCATGCCATGCTTCTCCAGGGACTTGTTCCTCCTGAAAACATGCCCAGAGTATGTGAGAGGAAGTCTTGCCATCCTCGTTTCTAAGATGCATTCTGGCTATACTTATTTCAAGACAGATTTGTTCACCCTTCTGGGAGTCCACTGAATATTTAATATACTGCAATCTGTTTCCAAAAGGTTATAGCCTTGAAAACCCTATGGAACACAGTTCTACTCTGACACATATGGGTCAGCATGAGTCAGAATCTACTTGACAGTAATTAGTAGTAGTTGTTGTTGTTAGGTGCCGTCAAGTCGGTAGAAGTAGTAGCGGTAATTATTGGTCATACATTGTACACTATAAATGGGAAATGAGAGAGTGGAAGAGATAAGTGATTTAGCTAACATCACACAGTGAACTGGGGAAAACCCACAAGTGTAGAGAGATCCAGATTTGCCTCATCAGAGAAACTCAGCACCACCTGGACAACACCTCAACAGATAAGTGACAAAGCCACTCAACCATTGAACCTAAAGTCACAGACATGCAGACAAATAATATAGATATACTTGTTAAATGCAGGCATATTCACAAAAAAATCCTTGTCCTTGAAAGAGAGCTAAGGTGAATAGTGCTTCAAGACAGCTGCTACGGTGTTTGACTTGCAGGTGCAGTGATTAAGGGCCCTCTGGGAGCCAACACTGCAGAGAACACAGTAAACTGAGTGTGGCCATTTCCATAGGGTGACCCTCTGGGAACTCCCCAGGTTCTTGGTAGAAACAGCAGGAGAGGCTGCAGGCAGACAGAAAAAGTGCCTCCAGCTCTGTGGGTGGAACCATGTCTTCAACCTTCCAAGCACGTAAAGTTTTGCCCACACTCCTGCTTTTCATCTGGGAAAGTGACACAGAAAGACTTTATGACAATCAATTATGAAATCAGTGGTAAGCATTTGGCTGCTAAGTAAAAGGTTGATGGTTCAAACCAACCAGAAGCTCCACAGAAGATGTGGCAGTATGATTCTGTAAATATTATAGTCTTGGAAACTCTATGGGGCAGTTCTACCTTGTCCCATAGGGTTGCTGTGAGCTAGAATCAACTCAACAGCAATGGGTATGGAATAAGAAAAGATGACTATAAAAGACATTAAAAGATAGATAGATAGGTAGATAGATAGATATACATACATACACACACACATATATATGTGTGTGTGTATGTATTTTGTTGTGTTGTTGAAAATATGCACAGCAAAACATATACCAATTCAACAGTTTCTACATGTACAATTCAGTGACATTGTTTACATTCTTCAAGCTGTGCAACCATTCTCATCCTCCTTTTCTGAGTTGTTCCTCCACCATTAACATAAACTCATTTTCCCTAAAGATTCCTGTCCAGTCTTCCAAGTTGCTGTTGTCAATTTGGTCCCATACAGAAAATTCTTAAGACCATAATGCTCACAGCAGACATTTTTATTAGTTAAGCTAAATTATTGTTGGGAGCTCTGGTAGCATAGTGGCTAAGACACTTGCCTGCTAACCAGATGGCTGGCAGTTCAAACCCACCAGCCACTCCTCAGAAGGAAGGTTGGGCAATCCTACTTCCATAGTGATACTGCCTCGGAAACCCAAGGAGGGGTCGCTATGAGTCAGGGCTGACTTGACGGCACATAACAACAACAACAAATTATTGTTTAGTTTTAAGAAGGCACTGGGGGATATTTTCAGTTTAAATTTTAAAGATTGTCTCAGGGCAATAGATTCAGGGGTTCATCCAGCCTTCATGGCTCCAGAAAGTCTGGAGTCTGTGGGAATTTGAAATTCTTTTCTGCATTTTCTTCTTTTGGATCAGGATTTCTGTATAGAATCCTTGACCAAAATGTTCAGTAATGGTAGCTGGGCAAGACTCTTTAAGCAGCCACTGTTAGGAGAGAAAGGAAATTCAGCCAAGTTGTCTTTGTATTTGCCTCAGGTTATATTTTGCAACACATAATGACAATAATTAAACAAGGGCACAGTATTATCTCATTTGTGCTGCTGTTTTCCCAGGATCTGGAATATGTTCTGTGAGAGCCCACCATTATCTCTAGTAACTGCTGGCAAACAGTTCCAGTTCAGCCTATGTCTTTTGTGGACAGAGTTTGATGCAGAAAGCAGCTGCACTTTCTGCCCTCAACAGCCCCTGGTGGTAAATGCATTTGTCATCTTTGCTCTGAGTTGCACCAGTCTGGTTCAATGTTTACTTCTGTTAATTTTTAATGAATTAGTAACTCAACCAACTCTGGCTCTTGTTCTGAATCTCTGGAATCATGGATTTTTAGTATGATTGAATCAATTTATTGGCTCCTAATAAGCTCTGAGGGAGCTCTTGTGGTGTTGTCCCTAAGGCACGAAGGCTCACCCTTCAAACCCACCAGCCACTCCTCAGAAAAAAGGTTGGGCAATTCACTTCCGTAGTGATACTGCCTTGTAAACCCAAGGAGAGGTCACTATGAGTCAGATCTGACTCCACAGCAATGGGTAATAGGCTCTGAAATTCAGTAAAATTTAGTAACATTCATGGGGTGTTTATTCATTTAGGTGACTATCGGGTCCCTATAGAAGAAATGGGTGATTCAAAAGGTCAAGCATTCAGTTACTAACCTAAAGTTTGGCAGTCCAAATTCACCCAGAGGCTCTTTGAAAGAAAGGGCAACCATCTACTTCCAAAAGGTCACAGCCATTGAAAACCTATGCTCAATTCTACTCTAAAACACACAAGGTTGCCATGAGTTGCATTCAACTCCATTGCTTATGCCAAGAGAGAAGAAACCAGTCAAGTCCTCTGTGAATGCCGCAAGAGCTCTAGTTTATACCCAAGTTGCATAACCTCTGACCTCTTCACAGATATCACCCTTCAAAGGAGCTGATTACTACCACATTTTAATACTACTTACTTGACTTTAAAGAAACTTTCTCACCTTACAAACCAATGAGCATGTAAGACTTGTTCTGAGCTCTAAGAACTATATGATATGATGATTTTCTAATTAGACATTAACTTACATTACAACTATAATTCTGTATGATGAGCTTATAGATGCCCATTACTGAGTGAGTGATTGTGGAAATAAACTAAACTGTAATTTATACCCAAAATCTATTATCAATACCTATGCCCATGGAAGTTAAATAAATGTATGTGTATTTTGGTATGTTCGTATGTATGTGTGTGTGCGTGTGTGTGTGTATCCATGATGGTGCAGTGGTTAAGCACTTGGCTGCTAATCCAAAGGTGGGAGGTTTGAATTTGCCAGTCATTCCAAGAGTAAAAGATGTAGTGGTTTGCTTCCATAAAGATTACAGCCTTGGGAACCCTGTGGAGCAATCCAACTCTGTCCTACAGGGTCGGTATGAGTTGGAATCAACTTGAAAAAAGTAGGTTTTTGGGATATATGTATGTGTGTGTGTGTGTGTGTGTACATACACACATGTACATGAGACACATTTGCTATAAAAAATAAAAAACAATGAACAGAAACAATTCAGTAGAGAAATCTGATCCCAAAACTAACAAAACAATGTTTTGTTAAATCTAAATACCAAGGAGCTTGTATACAGAAGGATAATTTATGCACAACATGTAAATAATCATTATTCTCAGGGGGAATTATTTGCATTTTAATTCACTAGTAATAGGAGCTCTGGTAGCATAGTGCCTAAGGCACTTGACTGCTAACCAGAAGGCTGGTGGTTCAAAGAAAGAGGGTTGGATCTTTTTTTTTTTTTTATCTCCACCCCTTCTCATTAGAAAGAATGTCTTGCCATGAATTTATTTCAAATTTTTGCCTTAAAAATGTTATCTTAAAAACCTACATGGTCCCATTCTCCTTTTATTTGGTATTTTCTCTTTCTCTTCCTCTCTCATTGTTTTATTTGTTGTTTTTTGTTGCTTTTAAACAACTGATAGAGTCAGGCTCACATCCTATGTGCATAAATTCCTGAAAGCTGATCTGAAGGTTGAATTCTGAATAACAATTCTCTCCTTGAAGAGAGGAGCTGAACTTGAAGTGTCATTAGTTAAGTGCCAGGATAACAACCCATATTCTTCCTTAATATAATGTTTGCCATTTACATACTATACCCTCAAAACACCTGTACTATATAATTTCCTTAATGTTTTTATATAAAACAATGCATCTTTCACTTAAATAAACATACTTTAATGGAACTCATAGATAATGACTTCAAATGGAAAACCAGTATCCTCCACCACAATCGATGGTAAACACAAAAAGAAATAATGGTGAAACAAGAAAATATTATTGAAGTCTAGCTAGAAACTTGAGCCTGCCAAAACTCTAAACTAAGTCTTTCTCTCATTTTGTTAAGAGGGAAGAGTAGCAAGGATGTGCTAAAGACACCCAATGGCTCTGGCTCACAGTGACCCTGTGTACAAACAGAGTGAAATGCTCTGCAGGTCTACGGCATCTTATTAGACAGTATTCTGTTGTGATATATATGGTTTGCAATGGCTAATTTTCAGAAGTAGATCCCAGGCTTTTCTTCCCAGTGAACCTGCTAGTATTTGAAATACTGGTGGAATAGCTTCCAGCAACACGGCAACACACATACAACTGCAGTGTGACAAACTAACAGACAAGTAATGGTCAGGGCAGTGTAGGGAAATTGAAAAGGGAAGAAATTTCTTACAATATGATTCAGTGGTTATCTTTACGTTACAAAACAATGCCTCAACCAAACCAACTCAAATTCTCTAAGTGTATCAACTGGGATGGGTGTGTATATAACTCTCCATGTGAGATCAAATTGAATTCAAGGTTATAATTATTCCCCAAGATTCCTTTCACATTTGAGGATTTCTACTAATTAGAGTTGTCACCACCACTGTGATGATCCTTTGGGCTCAAGAATGAATACCTGAGAAGATAATGGAATTTTAAATAAGACTTTATAAGCATATGGAATAACAAAAAGGAAGTAAACACAGTAAAATAATAAGATTTTTCATCTTTGGTTTGGGGTTCCCCTGAGGCAGAGGCTTTCAAGTTTTGTATCAATTGTTGTAGGTACCATTGAGTCAGCTCCAATCCATAGCAACCCTATGTATGATGAAATGAAACTCTGCCCACTCCTGACCATTCCTCACAATCATTGCTATGTTGGAGCCCATTGATGCAGCCACTATGTCAATCTATCTCACTGGTTGTCTTCCTCCTTTTTTTTTTTTTTTTTTTTGCCAACTTTCTATTTTACCAAGCATGATGTCCTTCCCCAGGAAATATTTCTTCCTGATAACACCATGGATGGCTTGGGGCAGGTGCACCGTAGTCTTCAAAGTGACAGTTTTGTGTTTTAACACTTTAAAGAGGTCTTTTGCAGCAGATTTGCCTAGTGCAATAAGTTGTTTGATTTTTTGACTGCTGTTTCTGTGGGTGTTGATTGTGGATACAAGTAAAACGAAATCCTTGACAACTTCAATCTTTTGTCCATTTATCACAGTGTTGTTTACTGGTCCAGTCGTGAGGATTTTTGTTTTCTTTATGTTAAGGTGCAATCCCTACTGTAAGCTGTGGTCTTAGATCTTCATCAGTAAGTGCTTCAAGTCATGTTCACTTTCAGCAAGTAAGGTTGTGTCATCTGCATATTGCATGTTGTTAACAAATCTTTCCCCAATCCTGATTCTGCATTCTTCATTGTATAGTCCAACTTTTCAGATTATTTGCTCAGCAGGCAAATTGAATGAGTGCACTGAGATGAAACAACCCTCACACACACCCTTTCTGATATGAAGCCACATGTATGATCTATATAGACCAATGCCTCTGCATAGTCAATAAAACACAGGTAGCCATCTTTCTGGTATTCTTTGTTTTCTGCCGAGATCCATCTGACATCAGCAATGATATCTGTCCTTCCACACCCTCTTCTGAATCTGGCTTGAATTTGTGGTAGTTCCCTGTGGATGTGCAACTGCAACTGTTTTTGAATTATCTTCAGCACAATTTTACTTGCATATATTGTTTGATAAACTCCACATTCTGTTGGGTAGCTGTCCTCTGAATTTCTTGACATAGACTAGTGAGCGCTTCGAGTGTTGAACCCACTTGTTGAAACACCTCAGTTGTCATTCCATCAATTCTTGAAACCTTGTTTTTCAGCAATGCCTTCAGTGTAGCTTGGACTTCTTTCTTTAGTATCATTTGTTCTTCATCATATGCTACTTTCTGAAATGTTTGAACATCAACCAATCCTTTTTGGTAAAGTGACTGTATTCCTTCCATCTTTTTCTTTTTTTTTTTTTGGATTCTTCCTGAATTGTTCAATACTTTGCCCATAAAACCAAAACTAAGCAAACTCACTGTCGTCAAGTTGGATCCGACTCATAAAGACCCCTCCTTGGGTTTCTTTACGGAAGTAGATTGCCCAACCTTCCTTCCAAGGAGTGGCTGGTGAGTTTGAACTGCAGCCTTCTGGTTAGCAGTCAAATGCCTTAGGCACTATGCCACCAGAGCCCCCATGTTGTTGTTGTTATGTGCTGTGGAGTCAATCCCAACTCACAGTGACCCCTCCTTGCATTTCTGAGGCAGTATCACTACGGAAGTAGATTGCCCAAACTTCCTTGCGAGAAGTGGCTGGTGAGTTTGAACCTCCAGCCTTCCGGTTAGCAGTCAAGTGCCTTAGGCACTATGCTATCAGCGCTCCTAAGAACTCCCATAGAATCCTTCAATATTATAACTCAAGGCTTGAATTTTTTCTTTAGTTCTTTCTGCTTGAGATATGCTGATTGTGTTATTCCCTTTTGTTTTTCTTACTCCAGGTCTTTACACCTTTCATTATAGTTGTTTACTTTGTCTTCTCAAACTTTAGCCTAAATCAAAATCAGTGGAAGGTGTATTGAAACCAAAGATCTCTGGGCCCATGTCCAATTTCCTTATTCAACCAGTCTGGGGTGGCCCTTGAGAATGTGCATTTCAAGCCAAGTGCCCAGATGAAGTTGAGGCTGCTGGTCTGAGAACCACACTTGGAGACCCACTATCTAGAAGAGATGCATCACTGCTTGGCTATTATTGTCTGCTTGCCTTAAAGCCAGGCCCATAATTTAGGGCAAGATCCTAATACTGAAAATGGAAAAGGGAGCTAGTACATAAATAAGATCTTTCTTTCTCTCTCAGACAAGCTCTTCCCTCATAGCTACATACCTATCTCCCTCTCAATGCAGCCTCCCTGAGCACCCCATAATATTTCTTCAATTCCAAAGGTGCACATTTTCCGCATCTCTGTAACTGGGATGTGTTTCACGATCACTGTTAGTAACAGTGCCAAATGCCTGAGCCTACCAGATCCCACTATTATCATTGTTTTACTATGTTATGTGCATTTTTGGTAATGCATAATCGTTGAGTTCACTGTCATTTAAAGTGTCTTTTAAATTTTATACCGTGATTGAGCTTTGAGACATCAAGTTATAGTGTAGGAAGAGAAGTGTGAGAATACAGAAATAGGCCTTACATTTGGTATTGAAGTAAATATTTGTCACTAGGAGAATGATCACAATTCCACATTTGGCAGGGGAGGGTGTTGAAAGATTCTGCACGTCTGTGAAGTCTAGTTGTTCATGTTGTTTAGATCTTCTGTATCTTTTCTGAGTTTCTTTCCAGTTGTTCTGGGTTTCATTGAAAATGACATATTAAAATCTCTTGCTATTATTGTGGAATTGTCTCTCTTTTCAATTCTTTTAAAGTTATTTATTTTGAAGCTTTTTCATTGGATGCACAGATATTTATTATGGTTACGTCCTCTTTTGGTACTGACCTTTTAATCATTATATAATTTCCCTCCTTATCTCCTTTGCTGGTTTTTGCCTTAAAGTGCATTTATCAGAAATTAATATTACTTCTCCATTCTTTTTTGGTTGCTATTTGATTCCTTCCTGGAAGAAGGACAGCCAGAATTCTTGGACGTGAAAATGGCCAGACTTTGTCTTACTCACTTTGGTCATGTTGTCAGAAGGGACCATTCCCTGGAGAAGGATATATCATACTTGGTAAAGTGGAGGGGCAGTGAAAAAGGGGATGATATTCAACGAGGTGGATTGACACAGTAGCTGCAATGATGGACTCAAGTATAGCAAGGATTGTGAGGATGGTGCATGACTAGGCAGTGTTTCGTTCTATTGTACGTAGTGTAGCTGTGAGCTGGATGGCACCTATCAACAACAACATTTGATTGATGGGTATTTTTCTATCCCCTGATCTTTATTTTGTTTTTGTGTCTAAGGTGTGTATCTTATAGACAGCCCATTGATGAGTCATTTTTCCTTATCCATTTTGCCATTCTCTGTCTCTTGATATATGCATTTAATCCCTTTACATTCACTGTAATTACCGACAGCTATGACTTTTCGCTGTCATTTGCTGTGTTTTGTGTGGTATTGATGGTTTCTTTGTTTCATGTATTTTTTTCTGTGCCGAGTTGGTTTTGTTCATGCATTTTCTGATCTTCTCCTTTGTCACTGTTGTTTTAGTGTTTAGTAAGACTTTACGATTTTCTTCATACTTATTTGGTGAGGAGGTAATATGGATTTTCTTTGAGGTTATCCTTTATTATTATCTTCCCAAGTTTAAAACAATCTGTTCTGTCTTAATATTATCTTGATTTCTTCTCCATTTGGAAGTTCTGTAACTATGTCATTTATTCCCTCTTTTTGCTTTGTAGTTGTGATTGTTTACAAATTAATGTCTCTTGTTCCCTTTTTTTCAATGCTTATGTTGTTGTTGTTGTTATGTGCCATCGAGTCAGCCCTGACTCATAGCGACCCCTCCTTGGGTTTCCGAGGCAGTATCACTACGGAAGAAGGATAGGTTTATTTCATTTTTGTTAGTTCTATACCTGGCTTATACCTGGCTTAAGGAGTCTGGTAGCATAGTGCCTAAGGCACTTGACTGCTAACCAGAAGGCTGGCGGTTCAAAACCACCAGCCATTCCTCGGAAGGAAGGTTGGGCAATCCTACTTCTGTAGTGATACCACCTCAGAAACCCAAGGAGGGGTCGCTACGAGTTGGAGCTGACTCAACGGCACAAAACAACAACAACATACCTGGCTTTATTGTCAGGTGATTTTGTCATGTGTCTTAATCTTGAGTTTGTTGTTTGCCATTATTGGTTCTCTGTCTGAAGGATTCCATTTTGCATTTCTTATAAGGTCAGTCTGGTTTTTACAGATCTCTTAATGTCTACTTGTCTGGAAATGTTCTAATTTCATCATTGTATTTTTTGGTTCTCATTTATAGGTGACTTTTCATATTTCCTGAACCACTCTCAGAATTTCTTTCTTTTAGATTTTGGAAAGTTTGATTATGATATGTCTAGTGATTTTTTTTTAGGGTCCATCCTACTTGGGGTTTGTTGAGCTTCTTGACTCCATATCTTCTCATTTGTCATGATACTAGGGAAATTTTCTTCCAATAAATCTTTGACAATTTTCTCAGTGCTATTTTTTTTTCTCTTTGTCTCTTCCTGTTCTTGAATTCCAATCCCACGTAAGTTATTCCTGCAATTCCATATTTTCAAAGGACTGATATAACAGTTTTATTTTAAAATAGTGATATTTGCAATATACTTAAATGACAATGAACATTTTTAACCTTACCTTAAAAATTAGGTTACATAGATTTTTAGAAATTTTTTTAGAGAGTGTTGTTGTTAGGTGCTGCTGTGAGAACTCAAAGTGATCCTACATACCTAAGCAAAACATCTGAAGAGCTCAGCTCTACATTCTAATTTCTTAAGTGGATCACTACAGACTAACACTTGACTTCTTCAATTATCCATGGCAAAATGAGAAAGCGAGAACAATTTGCTGATTTTTTTAAAAATAAATGTTTTCAGTATAATGTTCTGTCTTGTATTCTAGTACTAGATCCTTTCTAAATTTTTTGAGGGCTGAAGCAGTTAAAAATATCTTTTCATTTTCAAAATAATGATGTTAATATATAATAGCTTCCCCTCCCTCCATATTTCCTTTCAAAGCAACAACTATCTGCCAACAGGCAGTTGCCCACAAGTAGATGAAGCCATGTTTCATTTTGCTATTGAGATACACAAAAAAAGATTACCTATAGTGCTCTGGTAGCATAGTGCCTAAGGCACTTGACTACTAACCAGAAGGCTGGCAGTTCAAACCCACCAGTGACTCCTTGGAAGGAAGGTTGGGCAATCTACTTCCATAGTAATACCACCTTGGAAACCCAAGGAGGGGTCACTATGAGTCAGAACCAACTGGACGGCAGTGGGTTTTGCAGTCAGAGGCATTGCAGTCAAAGGCAGAAGAAGTTGTCAAATCCCTGGGACGGTATGAATGAAATTTCAGTCACAGGACTATCACATTAGGCATTGCAGCATGGTTTTGTGGGGTTATAACCAGGATCAGATTACTCAATAAGGAAAATAAGCACTGGCTTACTTGTGCTTACTTACTAATCTTTAGTGAAAAATTTCATAATTTTTCAACACATCAAAAATTCTGCTTCTATGTATGGCTGGCATCTCTCTTCCCAGGCCCACAGCACCTACCCACAGAATTAGAGCTCCTTTTCAAATTCACAGTCCCTGGCAAGGACAGAGTACCCAGTAAGCAAAGTAAGCACAGGCTTATTTGTGCTTACTGACTAATCTGTAGTGAACAGAAACTACTTACTGAGTAATCTGCCCCTGGTGATAACCTTGGAGCAGACTCACAGTTAGGTATATTGGAAGACCCATCAAGGGACTGTATTAAAGGACAATACAGCAAGCCCTAAAGCAAAGATATTTCATGTGGGTACTTTGTGTTGGTGAGCCAGTGTACACAGGAGGTAAGGGGGTGTTAGGATGAAGAGGAAATAGGAGTTATGCTCTCACAGCCTGGAATACAGTTAGTACTTAAGTGTTTTTTGAATGACTAAATGAGCAAATGCAAAATTTGACAGTTTTCCCAAATATGAATTTTTCTTGTAAACTAATAATTACTTTTGTGAACGTTATCTCATTACCCCTGTGACATTAAACAAGATACAAATTAAGTGATGTGAGAAAGAAATTCATGGGTTAACTTAATCATTAAAGCAAACACTGGCTTATAAGTCCACAAGAAGAATTCATATTAGAATGAATGAGAATCAGAGAGTAGGCCAAGTAAAAACTCTAACTATTGGAATGTACTCATTTATTTTCGTTTAGGTTTGTAGGAATATGCTGCCTTATTTTGCTTCTGGTGATTATATTTATTACTGGAAGAAACAAAACAAGAGAATAATACCTAGAAAGTGGATGCTAGATAGGCTGAGGTGAATAAAGGCAAAACTAAGACATAAAATTGTGCCAAGCACAATTTTCCAGGTTGAGTTATACTTGAAATTTGTTTGTACTGGCCCTTTCATTTTCACACAAACTGAAAATCCAAACCAAGTGGTTAAGCACAAAATCACATGATTTAATGCCTCCTAGTAGACACAAGAGGTCAGCATTTCAACATAGATGATTCAGTTCAAGTCTGGACTAATTCTTATTCTGTTTCTGCTGCTCTGTGCTGGCAGGACGGTATGTTTATGCGCAAGAGGGTGGATAGGGAAATGAAATCCAATTTGGTTTCTAAAAAATCACTTTCTTTTCCAGTTTAGAATTTTAATGTCTCCTTTTTAGAATTAATCAATCTGCTATTGCCACAGGAGATAGCTAACAGTGAGTTGAGTCTTCCCAGTCTCACTGGCTGATGGTTTTTGTAAGCTTCGGTGACTTCCTGATTTACATTAATTTCCCTCTCCCCAAAAGAAGTTCTGAACCTGCAGAGACCTTAATTCATGCTTGCTTGGATAAATACATTGGATGATTTCCCAGGTCACACTAGTTTATTGATGCAAATCTGCCAGTGGAAGGGGCTGTGGGGCTGGTGAGCATTACATGTTGTTTCTGGACCTATTTGAAGTCTTTAATAGGGAAACCAGGGGCTTTTGATTTAGCATTGGTTTCTATTATGATTGCTTAATCTTTCATCTGCCCTTGCATTTGCCACTCCTAACTCACTATGCATGCTATAATAGCTCTTGAGACACACTATATTTTTGCATAATTTAGATATTTGTTGTTGTTAGTTGCTGTCAAATCAGCTTCCACTCATGGTGACCCCATGTACTACAGGATGAAAAGCTTCCTCATCCTGCTCCATCTTTATGATTGCTGATAATCCAGAGCCCGTTGTTGTAACCATTGTGCATTTTTGAGTGCCTTCCAACTTAGAGTGTTCATCTTCCAGCATAATAATTCCTTTTGGTGCATAACTCTATGAGTTTTGACAAGTGCAAAGTGCAGCATTGTGTAAATGCACCATAATCAGGAGAAAGGACATTTCCATTACTCCTTTGTGTTGCCTCTTTGGAGTCAACCTCTCCCCTACCCCCGACCCCTGGGAACCACCATTCTGTTCACTCTCCCTATAGTTTTATCTTTTCTAGATTATCATATAACTGTAATTATATAGTACATAGACTTTTAAATCTGGATTCTTTCACTTATCATAATACATTTGAGATTAATCTCTGCCTTTGTATGTATCAATAATGTGTTTCTTTTCATTGCTGGGTAGTGGTCTTTTGTGTGGCTGTAACATAGTCTGTTTATCTACTCACCAGCTGAAGGATAGTGAGATTTTCCAGTTTGGGGTGATTATGAATAAAGCTGCTAATAGCATTCACATATAAATTTTTGTATGAGCATAAATTTTCATTTCTCTGGAGTAAATATACATAGAAGTGGGCTTGCTGGGTTATGAGGACATTCTATTTGCATCTGCTTAATTATTCTCCTCAAAAACCCCTACACTTTCATGAAAATTGAATATATTTATAGATCTTAGATCCCTACACTCAGAGAATGTTCATACATTTATAGACTTTAGACTGAAACAGTAGCACAATTTTTAAACCAGAAGATATCTCATATAACATTTAAACCAAGCCCTTATATTATAAAGAAGCAAAATGAGACCAAAAGAAAAGAAAGGGTTTTCCCAAGACTATTTAGCTAACTAGGTAGGACTAGACCTCTGGTCTCTTCTGACTTTGTTTCCAGGACTTTATTTGGTCAGTAATGATACTGGCCCAAGAATAGAAGCAATAAAGAAAATTGTTAATCAATAAGGTGTAATTTCATAGTGTTTTTAGTTGATTAAAAATATTTTCCCTTTTTCTATGAACTTAACACTTCACAGTATTTCCCATCATAGTTAACAACAACACCATCCACCCAGTTTCTCCAGCCAGAAACCTCATTATTATCTTAAATATTCAGTGTCTAGAAAATTCCCTATCACAGAGCAAGCATTCATTCAATAGACACTTGTTGAAGGAAATAATGATTAAACAAACACATGCACCTGAATGTCTAAAATTTAATGTAATTCACACTGCATTCGTGCTATAGTTGGAAAAGACTTTCACATGAACAAGCAATCTTATGAAACATTTAGCATGTAAAGCGTTGGATGCCTTTGGTGTGGTTCCTATTGTTAAAATGATTTGAAATAACTGACCAAATTATAGTTCAAAATGAAAGATTGTAATTTTTTTTATCATTCATTCTATTCACTTCTTCCTTTTCTTCATCAAATATTTATAAAGCTCTTTTTATGTGCTTGATATTGTGCCAGCATTGAAGATGAAGATGTGGACCTGAAAGTTATATTCTATGCCCTTGAGTGAGTCTACAATTTAGCAGGAAAGTTAGACAGAACAAATAATGACAGGTGTTTCTCATAAAGTGTAGGCATTATGGGAATGTGTACCATGTGGGCTCTATTTAGTCTGGAATGGAATCAGTGAAGCCTGCTGAGGAAAGTGACATTGGAGGGAGGGTATGAGAAAAAAAAAAGCTAGAAATGAGCCAGCTGAAGCATAAGGGGATGTGCAATTCAGACAGAGGGAACAGTGTGTGTAAGGTAGAAAAGAACATGGTACATTAAAACCAAAAAACAATAAAAAAAAAAAAAAAACCTGGAAGGCCATTGGAATTGGATAAGTAAAAGCAAAAATGATATGAGATAAGGCTCAACAAGCAGACAGGGGGCCAGATTATGGGGGCCTCCAAGGCCAGGATAAGGATATTGGACTTAGTTCCAATAACAGGAGATGGTAATTTAGGGCCTTTAAATGGGAGTCCCTGGGTGGTACAAATGGTTAAGTGCTTGACTGAAGCTGAAAGCTTGGTGATTTTAACTCACCCAGAGACACCTTGGAAGAAAGGACTGGCAATCTCCTTCTGAAAGAGCATGATCTTGAAAGCCCTATAGAGCAGTTCTATTCCGTACACATGAGGTCACTAAGAGCTGGAATCAACTCGATGCCAAGTAACAACAATAATAGGAAAATGGTACAATCATATTTTCACCTTTAAATAAGATTTGGGGTCCTGTGAAAAGACTAATTGAAGAAGGTAAAATGAGTGCACTTGGGAGAACAGTTGTTATTATTGTTAGGTGCCACCAAGTCAGTTCTGACAAATAGCAGCCCTATGAAAAACAGAATGAAACACTGCTAAGTCCTGAGTCATCTTCTAAATGTTGGTATGCTTGAGCCAATCCTTGCAGCCAATGTGTCTGTTCCTGTCATTGAGTGTCTTTCTCTTTGCACTTGTTCCTCTGCTTTACCAAGCATGATATCCTTCTCCAGGGAATAGTCCTTCCTGATAAGATACCAAAGTATAAGAGACAAAATCTTGCTATCCTTGCTTCTCAGGAGCATTTTGGCTGTGATTTTTCCAAGACATATTTGTTCATTCTTCTGGAAGTCCATGGTATATTCAGTATTCTTCACCAACACCATAATTCAATTGCATCAATTTTTCTTTGATCTTCCTTATTCTACTCCAGCTTTCATATGCATATGAGGCGATTGAAAGTATCATGGCTTGAGTCAGGTGCACCTTAGGCTTCAAAGTGACATCTTTGCTTCTTAACACTTGAAAGATGTTTTTTGGCAGCAGATTACCCAGTACAATATGTTGTATATTTCTTGACTACTGCTTCATGGGCATTAATTGTGTATCCAAGTAAAATGAAATCTTTGACAACTTCAATCTTTTCTCCATTTATCATGATGTTGCTTATTGGTCCAGTTGCGAGGATTTTTGTTTTCTTTATGTTGTGGTGTACTCCATACTGAAAACTGTAGTCTTTAATCTTCATCAGTAAGTGCTTTAAGTCTTTTTTGCTTTCAGAAAGAAATGTTGGGTCATCTGTATATCACCAGTTGCTAGTGAGTCTTATAGCCCAACATCTCAGATTATTTGCTCAGCATACAGATCAAATAAGCACGGTGAAAAGAACAACTCTAATGCACACTTTAAAGCATGCAATATCCCCTTGTTCTGTTAGAAAAACGACATCTTGTTCTATGTATAAGTTCCTCATCAGCACAATTAAGTGTTCTAGAATTCCCATTCTTTGCAATTCTGTACATAATTTGTTGTGAACCACACAGTCAAATGTCTTTGCATAGTCAATAAAACACCCATAAACTTCTTTCTACTATTCTTTGCTTTCAACTAAGATCCATCTGACATCAGCAATGATATCCCCTCATCCCATGTCCTCTTCTGAATCTGGCCTGAATTTCTGGCAGTTCCCTGTCAATGTACTGCAATTATTTTAGAATTATTTACAGAAAATTTTATTTTCGTGTAATATTAATGATACTGTTTTACAATTTCCATATCCTGTTGGATCACCTTTCTTTTGAATGGGCACAAATATGGATCTCTCCCAATTGGTTGGTCAGGTAGCTGTCTTCCAAACTTTTTGTCATAGATGAGTGAGTGCTTCCATCATTGTACTTGTTTGCTGAAACATCTCAATCAGTATTTTGCCAATTTCTGAAGCCTTGTTTTTCACTAATTCCTTCAGTGCAGCTTAGATTTCTTCCTTCAGTGCCATCAGTTCTTGATCATATGCTACCTGCTGAAATGGTTGACTGTCGACCAATTCTTTTTGGGACAGTGACTCTGAATATTCCTTCCATCTTCTTTGATGTTTCTTGCATCATTCAATATTTTGCCCATAGAATTCTTCAATATTGCCACTCATGACTTGAATTTTTTTAGTTCTATCAGCTTCAGAAATGCTGAGCGTGTTCTTCCCTTTTGGTTTTCTGATTCCAGGTCTTTGCAAATTTCATTATAATACTTTACTTTGTCTTCTCAAGCCACCCTTTGAAATATTCTGTTTAGCTCTTTTATATCATTTTTCTTCCATTTGCTTTAGCTGCTCTTCATTCAAAAGCAAGTTTCAGAGTCTCTTCTGGCAACCACTTTGGTCTTTTCTTTCTTTCCTGTCTCTTTAGTATCTTTTGCCATCTTCATCTATGATGTCCTTGATGTCTTCCCACAGCTTGTCTGGTCTCCAGTAAGTGTTCAATACATCAAATGTCTTTTTTAAATGATCTTTAAATTCAAATTAGATGTACGCAAGATTTTATTTTGGCTCTTGTGGACTTGTTTTAGTATTCTTCAGCTTCCACTTAACCTTGCATAGAAGCAATTGATAGTCTGTTCTCTGGCCTTATTCTGACTGATGATTTTGAGATTCTCCATCATCTCATCCCACAGATGTAGCCAAATTGATTCCTATGCATCCCATCTATTGAGGTTCATGGGTATAGTCACCATTTTTGTTGTTGAAAAAAGTATTTTCAATGAATAAGTCATTGGTCTTGCAAAATTCCATCATGTAATCTCCAGCATCATGGCTGTCATCAAGGACATATTTTCCAACTACTGATGTTCTCATCTCATCTCTGTTTCCAATTTTCACATTCCAATCACCAGTAATTATCAAGGCATCTTGATTGAACCTTTGATCAATGTCAGACTGCAGAAATTAGTGTAAGTCTTCAATTTCTTCATCTTTGACTTTAGTGGTTTATGTGAAATTTTGAATAATAGTCATATCAGTTGGTCTTCCTTGTAGGCATATGGATATTATCCTATTACTGACACCTTTTACTTCAGAATAGATCTTAAAATGTTCTCTTTGAAGACGAATGTAATGTCATTCCTCCCCAGTTTGTCATTCCTGGCATTGTACAGCATATGACTACTTAATTCAAAATGGCAAGTACCAGTCCATTTTAGCTCATTAATACCTAGGATATTGATCTTTATGCATTCAATTTTATTTTTGACCACTTCCAATTTTCCTACATTCATAATTCATATGTTCCACTTTCCCATTACTAATGTGCATTTGCATATATTTCTTTTCATTTCGAAGCATGCCACATCAATAACTGAAGGTCCTGAGACCTTTATTTTATCCACATCATTAAGGTTGACTCTACGTTGAGAAGGCAGCTCTTCCCCTCTTGTATTTTGAGTGCGTTTCAATATGATGGGCTCATTTTCCAACACTGTATCAGACAGAGTTTCACTGCTATTCCTAAGGCTTTCAGTGGCCAATTCTCTCGGAAGTAGACCCGGCCACATTCCTTTTCCTACTCTGTCTCAGTCTGGAAGCTCCACTTAAAACTGTCCACCATGGACAACCCTGCTGGTATTTGAAATACCAGTGGCATAGCTTCTAGCATACAGAAAAACCCAAGCCACCACAATGCAACAAACTAACAGATGAGTGGTGGTTGGAAAACAGTTAGGAGGCTATATTAGACATCTATAATTATATAACAAATTACTCCAAAGATGAAGCTTATATAATGCACATTTATTATCTCACAGTTTCTGTGGGTAAGGAATTCCTGCCAGAGCTTGGAGCCACTGGCTCAGGGTCTCACAAGGCTGCAAAGTAGGTGTCAGCTGGACTGAAATGAAAGAAGATCCACTTCCAAGCTCATAAGCATATTGTTGGCAGGATTAAGTTCCTCATAGGAATGTTAGACTGAGGACTTCTGTTCTTTATCGACTGATGCCAAAGGAGGTCCTACGTTCCTTGCTCTGTAGGTCTTTCCAGAGGGCAGCTTACAACATGGCAACTGGCTTACCTCAGCACAAGCAAATGAGAGAGCAAGAGACAGAGAGCAAAGATGAAAGCCAGAGTCTTTTGTAACCTAGCTCAGAAGTGACTTTCAACATTTTTGCCATATTCTATGTGTTAGAAGCTAAAGGAAAGAGGATTTTACAAGGGTATCATTGCCAGAAAGTGGATAGGATTGGGGTCATTTTTGAGGCTACCCACCATTTTGAGTCTATTGCAATGGTCCAAATGAGATATGATGGAGTTTTTAATTTGAAGGAGGAGTGACAATAGGACTAGAGAGAAGTATTCATGTTCCCCTTATTGTAAAATAGGAGTGATAATTTAGAAAATAGAATTGGCAAAACTTCATAGGTGATTAGATATGGTAGATAAAGGAGTGAGAGATTTTAAATATTACCCTTCTGGCTTCAGCTCTTGAGTAGATGGCAGTACTATTCACAATATTGATATACTGGCGGAAGGAAGAGAGGATAAGTTCAGTTTTGTACATATTAGCTTTCAGGTGCCTGTAAGATACTTAATTTGAATATCAGGTAGGTGGTTAGATATTTAGATTTGCATCTCATATAAGAAAGTTACGGGTCAGATAATAGATTTGGCATTTGCTGCAATAAACCCAACCCACTGCTGTCAAGTTGATTCCAACTCATAGCAACACTAAAGGACAGAGTAGAACTGCCCCATAGGGTTTCCAAAGCTATAAATCTTTACAGAAGTAGACTGTCTCAGCTTTCTCCCATGGAGTAGCTGCTGGGTTCAAACCACTTACCTTCTGGTTAGCAGCCAAGTGCCTGAACCACGATACCGCCGGCTCTCTATAGAAATAGTAATTAAAGCTAAGTCTGGTTCTCCAGAAGTACAAATTTCTAAGGTGACAAGTGAATCACTGGGAATGAGATGAGTATATTCTTTCTCATTCCACCCTTTGGCTCCTGGATACATATATTCTACCTATTGGAGATACCACCACAGAATGGCCCTTGGTATAAGATACATGCCACATCCTGAAAGTGACAACTCAAATTCTTCTTCCAGCTAGCATCTCATCTATACCTTTAAGATACTGCTCCAACCTATCAGGACAACAATGTGTGGATGATACACTGTGTGGAGACCAGTGGATCCCATGGTCATGAAGCCATTGTGTGACTTCCTTGCTCATAATATCAGTTCCTTTGACCAAGGCAACATTATTTAGGAATCCATCTCAGTAAACTAGTGGGTGATGTGGAGCAAGGGCAGAGTAAGAAGAGCAAGAGACCTCAAAAAAAGCTCTCTCTGTTAGACTCAATATTTAATGGCCAATAGGGAAGAGATTTCCTGTGAACAAAACAGAAAAGGAGTTACAAAAGAGATGATGCCAAACAGTATTAAAAAAAAAAAAAAAAAAGGAATGATTACACTGAACTATAGGTACTAAATCAATAAATAAGCTAAGAACTCAAATGTAATTGAACACAGTATTATGGAGGTCATTGATGACCTTGATAAAAATGGATTGGTCAGCCCAGGAGTCAGATATAGAATGAAGAGTGAGAGGGAAGAAAATAAAGCCAAATAAAGAAATTTAACAGTGGAAGAAAGAAAGGAAATGGATGATAGATGGAAAGAGTTATGGGATTAAAAGATGGTTTTATTCCAAAATTAAGAGAGACATGACCAGGGCTAAATAGTAACAGAAGGAGCTGAGAGAGAAAAAGAAAGAGAGAGAGAGAAACAGAGTTTCTACAACTTGAGAAGGTGAGAGGAATCTAAACCTAGATGGAGAGATTTCTTTTGATGATAAGAGACAATTTCCATATTAGAGTAGGAGAGAGAATAAGATAGTTTAGTGATTTGGTGGAAGGAAGTTGAGGTTATGGACTTCCAACATCATGCTTATTTTCCCTGGCAGACACAAGGTCATTTGCTTTGTTGTTGTTGTTGTTAAGTGCCGTCGAGTCATTTCCGACTCATAGCGACCCCATGCACAGCAGAACGAAACACTGCCCAATCCCGCGCCAGC
>NW_006921680.1:2885539-2886749 GCF_000298275.1 Orycteropus afer afer | reverse complement strand
CCTTGTTCTTCGCCAGTTCTTTCATTGCAGCTTTGACTTCTTCCTTCATTACCATTGGTTCTAGATCATGTGCCACTTCCTGAAATGGATGAAGATCGATCAGTTCTTTTTGGTACAGTGACTCTGTGTATTCTTGCCATCTAGAGGTTATAATTTGGAAAAAAGAAGAAGTTTGAGAAGGGTTGACAAGGTCTGAATAAAAGGATAGATAACATTCATAAGGTGGACAGATGACAACAACAATGAGGAGGATATGGAGAAGACTGGATAACATGACACTCAGCAGATCCAGGATTTGCAAAGGATGGACAAGTATTCCTCTGGAACACAGATGTACTTCCATTTGTAAGGTACTTCTGAAATTAGGAAACAGGCAAATTCTAACAGAAAGAACAAAAGCAAAGTATAAAAAAGATATTTACCTGTGTTTTATTACTATGCAAAGGCATTCAACTGTGTGGATCATAACAAGTTACATTGTTGTTGTTGTTATATGCCGTCGAGTCGGACTCAACACATAGCGACCCATCCTTGGGTTTCTGAGGCAGTATCACTACGGAAGTAGATTGCCCCATCTTCCTTCCAAGGAAGTTATAGGTAACATTACAAAGAATGGGAATTCTAGAACACTTATTTGTGCTCTTGAGAAACCTATGCACAGAACAAGAGGTTTAAAATCAGAAAGGGTGTACATCAGAGTTGTATCCTTTTGCCATACTTATTCAATCTGTATGCTGAGCAAATAATCTGAGAAGCTGGATTATGTTAAGAAGAACAGGACATCGGAATTGGAGGAAGACTCATTAACAACCTATGATATGCAGATGACACAATCTTGTTTGCTGGAAGTGAAGATGACTTGAAGCACTTATTGATTAAAATCAAAGACTACAATCTTCAGTATGGATTACACCACAGCATAAAGAAAACAAAAATCCTCACAACTGAACCAATAAAAAACATCATGACAAATGAAGAAAAGATTGAAGGTGTCAGGGATTTCATTTTACTTGGATCCACAATCAATACCCACAGAGTGGCAGGCAAGAAATTAGATGTTGTATTTCACTGGGACAATCTGCTGCAAAAGATCTCTTAAAAGTTTTAAAGGGCAGAGTTCCGGCAAGATGGCGGACTAGGCAGAAGGACTGCACAGACCCTCTTCAACAGAGAAAAGGGAAACCAATTAACACAGACACAGAAGATAATC
>NW_006921680.1:2847995-2866097 GCF_000298275.1 Orycteropus afer afer | reverse complement strand
TTCCCTTTTCTTTGTTGAAGAGGGTCTGTGCAATCCTTCTGCCTAGTCCGCCATCTTGCCCCACCTCTCCTCTGGAGTCATTTTCATAAGAAAGAAATATTCAGGGGTAGTGTGTGTGTGAAAAACTTGTAGAAAATAGTCTTTAAATTGTCACTATAAATTAGCAAAAGTAGCCTACTTATTCTTTCATGTTTAATTATACAGTGCTATAAAAATAACCAAATATTTTGTTATAAATGCTTAGGGATGGGGAAGGAGGTGGAGAAATTGGACCTAAAAAATAATAAATGTACAAAGAAATGGAAAGTTCTCCTGATTTTCAAAAAGAATCAAAGAAGTGTGAACTAACAAAAATGTCTCTAATGATAGAGAACAAAACAACTGAGGCTGGGGGTTTTCCTGGATCCTCATCTAGGACTAGCCTATGAGTGTGCACCTCATCCTGTCACCCACATTTTATGGGGTGACAAATTATGTAATTGTTTCCCATCTCTCCTCTCTAATTCTATAGATATGTCTACGTGGCTCAGAAAGATATTTGGGGGCACAGGTAGTGGGGTGCAGTTGGACCATGCCTACACCAGGAGCATTGGAAGAGTCTATCAGATCTACCCATCAGGTTGACATGGTGTGATGGCCAAAGACTGGTTAGAAGCAAGAAAGGAGTTCACAAAGAGCTTTTCGTCAAGGTGTTTCAGACTCTATCATGTGGATATAAGTTTTCTTGGTTAGAAAGAATTTCCTTTGTGTTTCTTGGAATATTTCTCAAAGAGGAATATGTAACATGGATTAAAAGTCTGATGAGAGGATAAATTCAGGGCCTTATCAGAACCAGGAAATGTTTTATTCTGTTGTACATAGGATCACTATGAGTCAGAGCCAACTTGACAGCATCTAACAACAACAACCTTAGTGTTACTTTGAAGAAAGTAAGCAGGAGTGGCTTCATCTGACTCCTTGAATTTATTTGTCTTTGTTTTATGCTGGGTGTATGTATGTGTGTGTATGTGTGGAAGGGCACCTCAAGAAATTTAGTGTAATGTATTTGACAAGCACTGGACCAGGCAACTGTTTCCAGGGGGTATAGAGGGTTCATTTAATTATGTTACACAAGGAATTTGGCATCCATCATTCAGTACAATGGGGGATCTTGTTTTAGCATTTTCCCAAAGGGATGATAACGTTGTAAAATGGGACTAGTAGTAGTAGTAGTATTAGAAGTAGGAGTATTAGTACCTGACTAACTTCAGGGAAGATAATGCTAATCAAGATCCTACCAAGGCTGGTCTCTGCAAGATGGAGGTCAGACATACTTCTACTCTCCAACCTTTTTACTTACCGATTCTGATATTAGCTGCCTCCCACCCCCCAGCACTCTCTACTTCTCTTCTGGGCTTGATAATCCAGTGCAATGGCCACACAGAACTCACAGACCATACTCACAATTAACTGGTTTATTATGGAGCAGAATACAACTTGGAATCAGAATCAATAGGCTACAACTCAGGTTCAGAATCAAGAATAAGAAGCATGTAGGCAAAGTCCTCCTTCTTCAGTGCGGTCAGCTCTCTCACCTCCTCTCAACCACACAGGCCTTTTCTCAACCTCCTCAGGACAGGCTCCTCTTAGCCTTGCCATCTATGGCTGCTGGTTCTACCACTGGGCCCATTTCTGGGCCTGCTGCAATCTTCAATGTTACTACCCTTAACCCATGTTATAGCTTTTTTAGGAGGTTTCTTGCCTCCTCTCTCTCTCTCTGCTTCTCTCTTCTTTCCTCCATCTTCTGCTTCTCCTGCTCCTTTCTCTCTCAAACCTCTACATGGTTGGCTGCTTATACATACAACTCCTTGTCAATTTCAAGACATGGCCCTTCCCAGCAGGGCTGCAAACTGACTGGGCAACTCTTGGTAGGCCACAGACATTTAATTTGCATAACAGAACATAACTCACCTCATTTGCATAGTCTGTTGCATTCCTGCAAGGTGCATACCAATCACAGGGTGGGCTGCAGCCCAGAACCAAACAAGTATCACAACTAAGTTGTTGCAGGAAATGTCAATCAACTCACATGAAAATGACAAATCCTCTGGAGTAGAAACTATGGCTTAGGGGAAAAATCTCTCAGGATGTTTTTCCAAAGAACCAATGCAAAAGACCTCATAAAGGAACTCATTTCACCACAGACAGCCTTTTAAACCCAGTGCTTAGGTTTTCTGGTCAGGTATGCAGTCTCATGTGGTCATGGCCAGGACTTGCTGGCAGTACCAGAGGAAAGCAAATACCAATTGATTTTTTAAAAATCAAGTACATAAACAACACTAAAACTTAGTTGTTTACTATGCATAAAATCAAGCAAAAAATGACCATACCATTTAGAGCAGAGAGGAAGGTAGGCAAAGAAATAAATCTAAATTTATCTTTGGCCTTGCTGTGATGGAGCTCCAGAATTATGTGTATAATCTTCCCATTCATTATCCACTTAAATGTCTCATATGCATGTAAACTTATATGTGCCAAGTGAACTCATGATCTCTTCCCTTCTAAACCTCTTCCTATAGTCTCCCACCTCAGGAAATGGCAACTTCATCTTCTAATTACTCAGGCCGCGAGCTGGTGTTATGTTTGACTCCCTTTGTTTTCTCACATTCCTCTTTCAATTCATCAGATAATGTGGTCAGCTCTATTTTAAATGTATGTCTAGAATGTAACCACTTAACTACCATCTCCTTTGTTCTAATCTAGCCCAAGCCTGCTGGACCAAGCAAGAGCTTCTACTCATCTGCCTACTTCTAATCTTGTCCTCCTAGAAAAGATTCTCCACAAAGCGCCCAATACGAATTTATTTTCAACATTTATTTTTTAAATAAAATTAGAGATACATAGAGTCAAATAATTCCACGAAGTTGTTACTAAAACACCAATTTCTTGCCCACACTCCTTTCCTCCTGTTTACTACTTCCCACAAGCCACCGCTTTCAAGTCCTTTTATTATTTTGGTATTGACTACATGTTATTAAATGAAGGATGTCTTTGATTATATGATGCACCAAATGCTGACAATTAAACTATGTCCCACCACGGGTTTATTTATACTCTGATTATAGAGAAGTTGAAAGGTGAAAAAATAGTAGTGTCTTGCTCTTGTTGTTGCTAAGTACTGTTAGATAGGTTTTGACTCACAGCAACCTCATGTACAACAGAATGAAACACTTTCCCATCCTACACCATCCCCCCAATTGTTGCTATGCTTGAGTCTACTGTTGTAGACACAGCGTCAGTTCATCTCACGGAGGATCTTCCTCTTCTTCTTGACCATCTATGTTACCAAACATGATGTCCTTCTTCAGGGACTGGTCCCATGAAGAAGCATGACCAAGCTATGAGAGACAATGCCTGGCCATTCTCCCTTCTAATGGAGCAGCCTTGCTATACTTCCTTCAAGACAGATTTGTTCATTCTAGCAGTCCATGTATATTCAGTGTTCTTTACTGGCACCACGATTCAAATCCATCAGTTCTTCTGTCTTCCTTATTTATTGTCCAACTTTCACATGCATATGAGGCTATTGAAAAAACAATGGGTCGGGTCAGGTACACTTTAGTCCTCAGTGACATCCTTACTCTTCAAAACTTTAAAGAGGTCTTTTGTAATAGATATGCCCAATGCAATAGGTCCTTTGATTTCTTGACTGCTGCTTCCATGGGTACTGATTGTAGACCCAAGAAAAATGAAATCCCTGATAATTTCAATCTTTTCTCCATTTGTCATGATGTTGCTTATTGGTCCAGTTGTGAGGATTTTTCTTTTCTTTATGTTGAGCTGTAATACATACTGAAGGCTGTAGTCTTTGATCTCCATCAGTAAGTGCTTCAAGTCTTTTTCACTTTCCGCAAGCAAGGCTGTATCATCTGCATATTGTATCTTGTTGATGAGTCTTCCTCCAATCCTGATGCCGTGTTCTTTTCCACATAGTCCAACGTCTCAGATTATTTGTTTAGCATACAGATTGAATAAGTATGGTGGAAGGGGATACAACCCTGATACACACCTTTCCTGATTTTAGACCATGCAGTATCCCCTTGTTCTGTTTGAAAGACTGCCTCTTGGTGTATGTACAGGTTCTTCATGAGCACAAATAAGTGTTCTGGAATTCCCATTCTTTGCAATGTTATCCATATTTTGTTATGATTCTCATAGTTGAATACCTTTGCATAGTCAATAAAACACAGCTAAACATTTTTCTGGTATTCTTTGCTTTCAGCCAAAATCTGTCTGATATTAGCTGTGATATCCCTTGTTCCATGTCTTCTGAATCCATCTTGAATTTCTGACAGTTCCCTGTCAATGTACTGCTGCAACCACTTTTTAAAACATTATTTTCAGCATTATTTTACTTGCATGTGATATTAATGATATTATTTGATAACTTTCACATTCTGTTAGATCACTTTCTTTGGAATAGGCACAAATATGGATCTCTTTCTGTTGGTTGGCCAGATAGCTATCTTCCAAATTTCTTGGCAAAAATGAGTGAGTGCTTTCAGTGTTGCATTGGTTTGTTGAAACATCTAAATGGCTATTTCATCAATTCCTGGAGCCTTGCTTTTCACCAATTCCTTCAGTGCAGCTTCGACATATTCCTTCTAACCACTAACCACTGGGTTATTGATTGTATGCTACCTCTCAAAATGGCTGAACATCAACCAATTCTAAAATATGTATTTTAGAATCGACCAAATATGGTACTTCATTAAGGTATTTGACTGCTAACCCAAAGGCTGTTGGTTCAAACCCACCAGTCACTCCTCGGAAGGAAGGTTGGGCAATCTACTTCCATAGTGATACCTCCTCAGAAACCCAAGGAGGGGTCGCTATGAGTCAGATACAACTCGACAGCAGTGAGTTGGGTTTTGGTTTTGAGTTATAGTAAATATATAAATTTGTGTGGATGTATATTTACATGTTACTATTGTTAGTTGCTGTCAATTGGGTTCCAACTCATGGAAACCCCATGTACAACAGAATGAAATGCTGTGCAGTCCCATGCCATCCTCATGATCTCTGGCATGTTTGAATTCATTGTTGCCTTGCAACCTAGGGGTCTCATCTTTTAGCACTATCTTGCACAGTAATCTGTTTTGATCCAAAGGGATTTCACTGTCTAATTTTCAGAAGTAGATCCCTGAGCCTATTTTCCTAGTCTGTCTTAGTCTGGAAGCTCTGTTGAAGCTTGTATTTGAAATGCCAATGGCATATCTTCCAAGATCATAGCGATACTCAGACCACAATAGAATGACAAACTGACAGATAGTGGATATTTCTATATATATGTACATATTGTATGTGTATGTACATGTACATATACCAAACCAAACTCACTGCCATAGAGTCAGATCCAACTCATAGTGACCTTTCCTAGGGTTTCTGAGGCAGTAGCTCTACAAAAGTAGATTGCCCAGTCTTCCTTCCAAGGAGTGGCTGGTGGATTTGAACTGCCAGCCTTCTGGTTAGCAGTCAAATACCTTAGGCACTGTGCTACCAGAGTTCCCATATGTATATATATATATTCTCAATTTTGAGGGTTAGGCATTAAATACTGACTTCCCACTACAGAAGATAAAAGTCCCTTCCTCCCACATATAATGTAATTTTGATTATGGTAATATTCAACATTTACATTAATATAAATATGTAAATATTTTCATAGCTGATCTATGTTTTTTAATTACTTTTCCTTTCACATACAACTTTCTGTTTTTCCCTAGACTCACTAAAAATTTGCTTAAATTTTTCTATAATTATTCCTAAACTCACTCCATTTGTACAAATCTCTTCTCATTATGTCCAGACACATTCATGGTTTTAGCTCAGAGCCTTCTGACCCACTCCAGGCAGGATCAGCTGATCTCACAGGCTGCTGCAGAGCTGTGTGCTTGCCATATCTCTTCACCATCTCCCTGGAATTCTTGTTTCTTCTCTCAAGAAGCCCCTGTGCCTTGAACCTTATGTCTTCTTTTGTAATTTGCTCCCTTATATTGGAAGATTTCATCTTGTAGTATTTTTCTGAGAAAGTTGACAAATTTGTGATTTTGAAAGCTTGCATATTGAGAAATTTTATTTTACTCTCACACTTAATTGTCTAGGTATTAAATTTCAAGCAGAAGAGAATTTCTCCTAGCATTTAGAAGGTATTACTCAATTTTTTCTCCTGCTGTCCATTATCACTGTTGAATGAAACCTGTTTCCCCCTCTTTGAAGTGCTCTTTTTTTTATGATCAAGGTTCTAAAAATTCACAATGATTTGTCATTAATTCCCTGAATTACTTAATTGATCGTGCCACCCAAATATTCTCTTTTTAGGCTTCTATTATTTGAATAAAAGGAACTCTCTTGTCTCAGTGGTTAAAGCATTCGGCTGCTAACCAAAATATCAGCTGTTCAAATCCACAAGCTGTTCCATGAGAGAAAGATGAGGCAGTTTACCTCCATAAAGATTTACAACCCCAGGAACCCTAAAGGGCAGTTGTGCTTTGTTCTGTAGGGTTGTTATGAGTCAGAATCCACTCAATAGCAGCTGGTCTTTGTTTTGGTTTGGTTTGGTTTATTATTTGAATATTGAACTCCAAGACCTTTGCCTTTTTTTCCTGTATATTTTATGTATTTTCTCTATTTCTGGTTTTCTATATCTTCGCTTTCTTTTCTACATTTTCTGTCTTGTACTTATTTTCAGGAAAATTATCCTCCAGCTCTCTTATGAGTATTTCATTTTCCCAGCACATTATTTGTAAGAACTGTTTTATTCTCCAAATGTTAAAAAAAAAAAAAAGAAAAACTGAAGGCATGTATTTATTCTCTGAAGATATCAAAACAGTTTTGAAGTTTTCTTTGTGTAGAATTTGTTTCTTCTAAGTTATTGTTTTTGCTTACTGGTTTTATTTTCTAACCTTCTGATCAGTGGGTTCTCCTCAAATACCTGACAATCCTTAGCTGCCTATTTATACTTAAATGTTGGGCACTGGATTCTGTGTGACTAGGCATCATTCTAACATGATCTGGCTAAGCTGTTTTGTTGATAAATACCCAACTTTAGCATCTCTAGATCTTTTCTCTTGGAATGGCCATTCTTCAGAGAAGTGTTCTCCAATCTCCTTTGTATTGTGTAATCACCCAGCAGCCAGAAATTTAGGAGCCAAATAAGGAGAGATGGCCGAGAGTCTCAACATTTAGTAGCTCAAAAAACCAAATGCACTGTAGTGGAGTTGGATCTGACTCAGAGTGATCCCTCCTTGTGTTTCCAAGGCAGTATCACTACGGAAGTAGATTACCCAACCTTCCTTCTGAGGAGTTGCTGGGAACTAGGAATTCACTCAGTCCTCCTCCATTTAATATGATGTCCCAGCCTTCTATAAGAGACACTCTCTGTCTCTTTATACTGCTTTATTTTCCTTCATAGTAGTCATCACTGCATGATCCTTTATATTTTCATTGTTAATTTGTTTATTCTTTGTCTTTCAGAATGTAAGGTCTATGAAAATAAGCCTTCATCTCTTTCAGATCACTACTATACCCAATGCCTAAAGAGCTCTGGTAGTGTAGTGGTTTGCTAATCCAAAAGTTTGGCCGCTAATCCAAAAGTTGTGGTTCAAACCCACCAGATCTCCACAAGAAAAAGATGAGGCAGTCTGCTTCCATAAAGATTTATAGCCTTGGAAACCCAGTGAGATTCCCTATGAGTCAGAATTGACTCAATAGCAGTTAGTTTGGTTTTTTGGTATACTCAGTGCCTGACAACAATGCCTTCACATAGTAGATGCACAATAAGAATTTGTGTAATAAATTAAATTTGTGTAATAAATTAAATTTGTGTAATAAATTAAATTAAAGGTTAAATTATATGAAATTTCTGTTATTCAAGTGTTTTTTTACCTTCAACATGACAATTTACTATAGTTTTAATTAAATAGAAGAGGATCCAAATGTCTAAGGATCACCATCATTTTCACAGTGACATGGAATTGCAGATTAATTAGAATTATTGAATGTCTTTTATAGTATAGTGTAGATGTGAATATAATAAATGATAAGTGAAGAAACTCAAGTCCAGACACTTTAACTTGTTCAAGATCACAGCATGTTAGGCAGTTGTAAAAAGTAAAACCAGGACAAGAATCATTAATATATCAGATGCTATTCAAGGCTCTCAGAATAAAAGAGTAACCAAAACAGACAAGTTCCCTACTAGGCATTTCTGGGAGTGAGAGAGACAAAACAAACAAACAAAGTGAATAGGTACAATAGGTCATTGAATGGAACTGTTCTTATTTTCTTGACATTTCAGCTAAGGGCCACACACTAAGGACAATGTTGTTGTTATATGCCGTAGAGTCAGCCCGACTCATAGCGACCCCTCCTTGGGTTTCCGAGGCAGTATCACTACGGAAGTAGGATTGCCCAACCTTCCTTCCGAGGAGTGGCTGGTGGGTTTGAACCGCCAGCCTTCTGGTTAGCAGTCAAGTGCCTTAGGCACTATGCTACCAGAGCTCCTCTAAGGACAATAGGCAATATGAATTCTCATACTCTAACGAGAGCAACCTGGAATTGCCAATGCCAAACACACATTCAGAGCCAGATTACTCCTTCACCTCTCACCCCAACACTGCATTCACTCTTTATAGGCAGAACACTGAAGTTCATAGGGTAAGAACCACTAACTCATAGTAAATAATAGATCAAGAAGTCCAGAGTACTATTGCTTTATTCCTGCCCTCCCCATATTTGGAGAAATGGCATGGTAAAAAGTTTGGATTGCAATTGCCCAGCCTGAATATCTCTACTATATAGTACAACTGTTATTCCAGAGATATGTCATCTGGTGGAATTATAGGGGTCACTATGAGTTGGGTCTGACTCGACGGCACATAACAACAACAACAATGTGAAATAACAAATCGACAAGTAAAACAACAGAAGAAAGCACACATCATTCATATTTCCCCATAGTTAACAGAAAGCTTGAGTTACAGTCTTATAAATTCACTTTTTCTTGGTGCAAATCAAATTGGAGGCATCCACAACCGTTGGGTCTAAAAGAAGCAAAATAATTGTCCATAATACACTCACTCACATTTCTAATTCCTGGATTTTATCTTTGTATTTAGAGGAAATGAAAGAACATGCATTGAGCAGATGGCTATCTACATAAGGGCCCATGAAACACACCTGTGTCTTGCAGGCCACAGTTACAATAGAAACAGCTGTTGACCTGGACCAGTGTTTGTTAGTTTTCCATTAGCTCACAGTGTTCACCAGGCCATCTGTAGCTCAGGGCTGAGTAAATAGAGTCATTTTTCCATGGTTGGCTCATTTCCATAGGTCGTTATGTAGAAAAACTAATAAAGCATGATTGTTCCAAAGGGAGAAAAATTCTCAGAGGTGCTGGCAAGATTTCCAGGAAGGTCACTATTAACAACGCTGTTCAATAAGCTCACCGCCTTCTGTAGGTGCTTTACAAATCCTATGGCAGCATGTGTGTGTGTGTGTGGGTGGGGGGTGTCTACTTGGTTTACATCAAAGTTCAAGGAGGTATGGGGTAGAGGGTTGACATATTCAAATTTCCTTATTTTGTGATAGATGCACTTCCTCCCTGCCTCTTTCTCTTCCTTCTTTCCTTCCTTTTTCCAGAAACATTTATTGCAAGTGACATGGGGAGAAAATATTTCATAAGATGATAAGACTCTGATGGTTTATGAGAAATAACACTTCCTTTCAGTTACCAGGGCAGTCAGCCCCAGGGTTACAGGTGAGGAGAGACAACTCAGGGACGCCCAAAGTAGCAAGCGGGAAGAGCAGGAGAAAGGGAATTAAAAGCCAGGAAGCCAGAGAAAAGAGCAATCAGCCAAAGGGATTAGGTGAGGAGAGGAAAATCAGGCCCGCCCAAAGCAGGAGGACTGGAGAGCAGGAGAAAGGGGATAAAAGCCAGGAACCCGGACAGAGGACAGTTACCAGGCATCTTCCAGTTGAAAGATTTTGTGTCTCTTTCTCCTGTTGTTGTTGTTGTTACGTGCCTGTTGAGTAAGACCCAACTCATAGTGACCCCTCCTTGGGCTTCCAAGTCAGTATCACTACAGAAGTAGATTGCTCCATCTTCCTTCCGAGGAGTGGCTGGTGGGTTTGAACCATAAGCCTTCTGGTTAGCAGTCAAGTGCCTTAGGCACTACGCTACCAGAGCTCCCTTCTTTCACCCGTTGTTGTTGTTGTTAGGTGCCGTGGAGTTGTTTCCGACTCATAGTGACCCCATGCACAGCAGAACGAAACACTGCCCAATCCTGCGCCAGCTCCACAATCCATGCTATACTTGAGCCCATCATCGCAGCCACTGTGTCAATCCATCTCATTGAAGGCTTCCCCCTCTTTCATCGACCCTCCACCCTACCAAGCATGACATCCTTCTCCAGGGAATGGTCCCTTCTCACAACATGACCAAAATAGGTAAGACGAAGTCTGGCCATTCTCACTTCCAAGAAGCATTTCGGGTGCACTTCCTCCAGGACAGATCTGTTAGTTCTTTTTAGCAGTCCGTGGTACTTTCAGAATTTTTTGCCAGCACCACAACTCAAAAGCATCAGCTCTTCTTCGGTTTTCCTTATTCATTGGCCAGCTGTCACATGCATTGGAAATATCATGGCTTGTGTCAGGCACACCTTAGTCCCCAAGGAGACATCCTCTTTCACCTACTGAACTATAATTATAGGAAGAAAAGAACCATTCTGGATATTGGGTCCTCATTGCTTAGCAGAGCATCTAGCTCATAGTAGGTGTTCAATAAATACCTACTGAATGAAAGCATGAGTACATGACAGACATACCTTGAAAAGAAGTTTGGTCATAAGCCTAGATGGCCATTCTATACTAGTCTTTGAAAGATAACCCAGACTACAGATTGAAAAAAAGATTAAAAAAAAGAAAAGAAAAGAGAAACTAGCAGGAAAAAACACTTAAACACAAGAGAATTTATAATCAAGATAGAATTAAAAGGCTCTATATTCTAAAACTGAGACGGTATATATAAGCTGTCTTTGTTATTACTGATATAAATTCCTCTACTGTGGTAGTTAAGGTTGTGTGTCAGCTTGTCGGGGCCTGGTTTTGACTGGCTGGACAGCTGGATTTTGTTATTCTCCATGATGAGACTGGTAATCAACTTCATGGTAGAATCTACTACTGTGAGCAGCTGAGTGTCTGCCTTAACGATGTGGTCTGCTTCTATATAATAAGGAAAAGCTTTGAGAAAGGTCTCTGAAGGTTTTGGCACACTTGGACCCAGCGTGTAACCAAGTCTTCATTCAGCAGCCTGCCATGTTGTCTGCCGATCTTGAGACTGTCTGTGGATATGAATTAGTGACCTGCTATGTTGTTTTGTGGGAGCTCTGATGGCATAGTCCCTAAGGCATTTGACTGTTAACCAGAAGGCTGGTGGTTCAAATGCACCAGCTACTCCTTGGAAGGAAGATTAGGCAATCCACATCTGTAGAGATACTGTCTCAGAAACCCAAGCAGGGGTTGTTATGAGTTGGAAACGACTTGACAGCAGTGAGTGAGTGAGTTAGTCAGTTAGTCAGTCATGTTGTTTTGTCATCTTGAGACTGTGCCATTTTATTTGTCGACCTTGGGTTTGTCAGCCTCAGCAGCCAGCAGCTGCCTGAGTTAAGAGAAGCCTCCAGCTACAGTGGGCTGGGAGCAAGAGGCAGAGCTAAAGCCCACAGTTGAGGGCTTCAGCCAACCCCTAGAGCTGGCATTTTGCACTCAGACTTTCAGCCTCCTAAATTGTAATATAATAAAATCCCTGTTCGTTAAAACCACCCAGTCATGGTATTTTCTGTTAGAGTGGCACTAGAGAACCAAACTGCCATCTCATATTTCTTTCCATTAAATAGTTCTTGATTAAGCTTATTTAAAAAAAACAAAACAAAACAAAACAAAAAAACTAACATTGAAATACCAATATTGTGTAAAGATATTTTGCATTTGCTTTCTCCAGTTAATTCTATGAAGCAAGAAGTTATTCCTATTTTGACAACAGAAAAAATTGAGGCTATGCGAATTCGAGTAATTTTCCCACAAGTAGTAAATGGTATGGATAGGATTTGAACTTGGGTTTATTTGACTGATAGAGCACACTGCCTATTAAAATATTAAAGGAGACTTGGTAGTGCAGTGGTTAAAGTGCTCAGCTGCTAAGCAAGAGGTTGGTGGTTCTAACCCACCAGCTGCTCTGTAAAAGAAAGATGTAGCAGTCTGCTTTTGTAAAGATATACAGCCTTGGAGACTCTGTAGGGCAATTCTACTCTGTCTTATGGGGTTGCTATGAGTCAGAATCTTTTCCTCAGCAGTGAGGTTTATTTTATTATTTTTTTTTAATTAAACATTAAATGGCTCCTTCAAAGCCCCCAAGATATACCTCATCCTCTTACATTACATTTAGGATAGATTTTCTTGAGAGTTTTGCTCCTCAATCCTTTACTTTTTTTTCTCTTTGCCCATAAAATCAATGACACAAGAGTTGCACCCACAACCTTCAGAATTTGACCAGACCTTGGTCAGACTCGGATCTTCTAGCCAATGAGCACTGTGGTGGCTGTCTTCAGTAATGGGATTTTAGAGAATGAATCCCATTGGCCCAAGGAAACCTCCGAACACTCCCAGAGTAGAGCAGGGAGAGCTCCATTGCTGTAGAAATGGATGTCACAGGCCTGATCAGAGGATGAGCAAGTCTGATACTCTGATGTCAGGGTAGTAGTAGCCAGAACTCAGTCTACTTCTACATTAAAATGTTGCCTCTGTCTATATAAAAAAAATAAACCCTGGAGAGGCGTCCCTCACCTCTCTTGTCTGAAGCCTGCCAGATTTCTGCTTTTTTTAAGGCTGCACCTTGAGGCCACTTTCTTATTCATTTTATCTTCTATGACCTTCCTTCTTTGTTTTATGGACTCTTTCACCTGACCCCCCACCATACAGGCCTCTCAGTGCTCTCTCTTTAGGTGGCCCAGAGACCACCTTCTGCATCATCATCTTAGAATAGCAGCTCCGGATGATTCTTTCTCCAATTTATTCTCAGCTCAATAAAATAGATTTTCCTGTTAATAGGGGTCCCTGCCTAGCCTTTGGGGAGCAAGGGTAAAACCACCACGTGATGCTCCTGGTAAGCTCTTGACTGTTTTTAGTTCTTCATCATTGCTGGAACCCAACTTTTAGCCTAAGGCTAAAAACCCTTCTCTTTGTTCTTCTCAATCATGTTCCCAAATTGAACTGCCACAGTTCTCTCCTCATTGGCTTTAGCATTCACTTTAGTTTAATTTAAACGTTCAGGAAAAGCTAGGAAAAAAAAACAAACTGTTTGCTAATTAGGGTAGTCCTTCTCTTCTGAGCTAGTCCTTCATTTTCTTCTCTTTCTTTTTCTTAAAAGAATCTTTAGCATCTGTTTGATTCCAGGCATGCATATTTTTCTGCTGTAAGACTTTCTTTTGATTTGACAGACAGGATTGTCTTACAAGGAAACTCTGAGTGGTCTGACAGCTGACTGTGTTCCATGTCTTTTTTATTTTGCTCCTCAAAGAGCACTAGATGACAGTGAGGGTGACCTATGAAAAGCAATTAAAGCTTCAGGATAATTTCTACTTGTGAGCTGGAAATGAGATGGCAGAGAGCACCAAGAGACTGTTTATAATGGATAATAGGCTCTTTGTGTAAGGTGCTGGGTAGGGCACGAAATATATTAGATTCTGTAACAATGTGTTATATCTCTCCACCAAAATGGTTAGACAAATGCAATATAATTCTCTAATGCTAGTAGATCAACTTAATCTTCTCTGCTTTTGCCAAAAATATTCCACAGAGAATGTAGCCATTTGTCTTTTTCAGAAACAACAGGTTTTTCTCTATCACAAAGGTGTGGGGCTTTCAGCAAATTGCTTAATATCCTGGAAGCATTATAGCTCTGTGAACATTTCCTTACAGAGTAAAAGCAGCTACTCCTTTTGAAGAAAGACTTGCAAATTATTTGACATCTGAGGATGAAATTGTAATGTTTAATGGTAACACATAAGTGGTTTTATCATCTGTGAGGCTGGTTGCACTGAAGATGGAATGTGAGATATCATATTGGTAGAGTTTGAGTGTTGGGGGCAATGGGAAGACTTGTTTTTTACTTTGAATTACTACAGAAAAATCTTAACAGATTATTTTCCCAAATATTTGAGTGGTAGGAAGAAGTCTGAAAAATATCGGTCTGCCAAGATTCCAGATATCTTGGCTGGATCTTGTCTTTGGCCTTCCATGCTATCTTCTGGCATTGGTTGTTGTTACTGAAAAGAGATGATATTTTGCTTATGCTGAGCGTGGGCAATAGAATTTGCTGTTTCACTCAGCATATGGAGTTGATGTAAAACATGTGTAAAAACATTATGATTGGGTAGTTTATGCAGAGAACCTATTTTACTCAACTCAAAATTGGATATTCAGTTATTCAAACACAGTGTTGTTATTAGGTGCTGTCAAATCAGCTCTGACTCATAATGACCCTATACACAACAGAATGAAATACTGCTTGGTCCTGCGCCAGCCTCAAAATTCTTTCAATACTTGAGCCCTCATTGTAGCCACTGTGTCAGTCTATCTCATTGAGGGCCTTCCCCCTTTTGGCTGACCCTCCATTTTACCATGCATGATATCCTTCTCTAGAGAATGGTCCCTTCTGACAAAATGACCAAAGTAGGTGAGATGAAGTCTGGCCATTCCCACTTGTAAGGAACATTCCAGCTTGACAGAAAAAATATGAATTTCCATGGCACCAAATCTTTGTTGTTGTTGTTATGTGCCGTCGAGTCGGACCCGACTGAGCGGCCCCTTCTTGGGTTCCTGATGCAGTATCACTACGGAAGTAGATTGCCTAACCTTCCTTCAAAGGAGTGGCTGGTGGGTTTGAACCGCCAGCCTTCTGGTTAGCAGTCAAGTGCCTTAGGCACTACACTACCAGAGGCACCAAATCTATGTTTGCCTTAATCGTATGCATCACTATGTAATTCATTTATTGTTTTAATTTTGGAATGAATTAATAAATAGATATTTAATATAAATTCAGGTTTTCTGGGGTCCAGAATGTTCTTCCTCTCCCCTTTTTTTTTAAATGTTTACTGTTGACATGGCAAGTGGAAAAAGCAGGAAATATTTAAAGTCATTCACAGGCATTTCCAGAAGACAAATTCTTTAGAAAGGACATCCCAGAAAAAGTCTTTATGTACCCATGAATACATATTCCTGGAATTTTTGAGATAGACAAAGAAGGTATAATGAAAAGAATCCTGGATTTAAATAATTTCTCATTTCTGCTCTCCAGGATCAAGGTGAGGGAAGTAGAAGTGGTATGCAAAAAGAACACTGTCTAGTACTTTCTTTGTAGCTCACTATACCATCTACTTCAATTTGAATAATCCGTGTGTCAGTGAGTACAGTTGTCACTTATGACTGCCCTCTCTCTTTTGAAAACACTCTTTTATAGTTTTCCACTATAAGTCCTGCATTGTTAAGGAATAATGCAAAATAAGTGCATTTCCCAGAATACTTTGATGTTTAAGGTACAAGCACATGACCTAGGATTCCCCAAATTTATTCCTACAAGATTATTTTAGGAAAAGAGCAGTGTCAGGATGTGGTCGCACACTGACTGAGTTTCAGGAAAGTTGGTGGCAGATGGATTCTGGCTCTTCTGGGTTTGCTGTGGCAGCATGTCTGGCATCTATTCCCAGGCACGATCAGTGCCAAGCAATGGAAGGTGGCAGAAAACAAATCCCATTGCCATCAAGTCAATTCGGACTCATCTCAACCTTGTAGGACTGAGTAGAACTGCCCCATAGAGTTTCCAAGGTAGCACATCTTTACAGAAGTAGAACACCTCATCTTTCTCCCATAAACTGGCTGGTGGATTCAAACCACTGCCATTTGGGTTAGCAACTGAATGCTTTTTAACCACTGTTCCACCAGACCTCTCATGGAAAGTGGTACAGTGGTTTTTTTCACAAGAACATTTCCCCATAGGTAGATGATGTGACTGCTGAGTGCTTTATTCCTGGCTGCATAGAACTTCAAGCCCAATTTTCTGTCTTTCTTTGAGATTCTGGCAAAGTTCCTAATACACTTTAATAAATCTTATTTTGCTTAAATTCATCTAAAAATGATCCTGTGATTAGTAACTAGGAGTCCTGATCAGGACAATGAAAACAAAACACAACAGAGAAGGAGTTTAACCTCAATTACAATAGAAACTATGGACATGAAAATGGAAGGTTTCCTAGGTGGTATCAATCACTATGGCAGTAGATTGCCCAACCTTCCTTCTGAGGAGTGGTTGGTGGGTTTGAACTGCCAGCCTTCTGATTAGCAGTCAAATGCCTTAGGCACTATGCCACCAGAGCTTCCGTACTGATGCTATAATACATTATTATTGAAATATTTTACATGTGAATATCATGAGACCATACCAAGAAAGTTTATATATTTGGTGATAAATTAGCAAGGTTTCTAACTTTGAATGTAAAAATCTGATTAATAATCAATGACAGTCCTACAAATAATTAAGAGAAATTACAAAGGAAAAAAGAAAACTTTGAAAACCTTATTTAATACTTTGTTCACATGCAACGGAGACTGCTGGACCTGGTTACTGATATGTGACAATGAGTGCAGCCTTTGGTCTCCTAGAGAAGCTGTTTGCTTTTCCATGTCACATACAGGCTTTTTGGATCCCAGACACGAGGCTTCTGGCTAGCTTCCTTGTGTTTAATACATCTGACATATGGCTAGTTTCTTTGTCTACCTTTTATTATGTTATTTCATCAGGGTACTTTGAAATCAGTATGAGGAATAATCAACAGACTATTTTGGTTTTAAGCACATTTCCTTATCAAAATACATAGAATTATATGGCATTCTTATGATTCAATGCTCCCATTGATGGCATATAATGTAGAGTTGGATAAAACTATACAGCTTGATAGTTAAGCCTATTATTGTCTGACATGGAACTTAAAAACAGGAGAGGAAAAAGATATAACAAGACCTTCATAGATAATTAAGCATCTGGATGAAAATAACAAGAGAAAGATACTTTCCTACTGTTTTTCTGATGTCAATATTTTCCTTTCTGAACTTTGACATTTTCTCCTTGTTTCCTATCTTACTGAGACTCTAAATTCTGAGGTAGATTTTGATACAATTTAAGGATGCAGTCAGTGTAAGGAAGTTATTTGTGCTCAAATATATCTTTACCATTTCCTATTGAGTGACCTTGTTCAAGTGACTTCAGCTGTTTGCTACTTCTCTGTGAAATGGGGATAATAAGAAGTGAGTTTACATCATGTAATGAAGACTAAGTGCAACAATCCAGTACCATACTCAAGACTCTGTTTTCTGAGGTTCTGGCAAGATGGCAGACTAGGCAGAAAGACTGCACAGACCCTCTTCAACAAAGAAAAGGGAAACCAATTAACACAGACACAGAAGACAATCCTGGAGCCCTGATTCTTGAAGGGAAGGATATAGAAGTGGACTAAACCCCAACTAGCAGAAGAATTTGCACAAAAATACCAAAAAAGGAGACAGACGGAGCTGCGGTCTCACAGCAATCCTGAGCAATCCTGATGGCACAGACAGCTTGGAGATTCCCAAATGGTGATAGGACCTAAGAATTAACCAAAAAATCAGCCCTTCTAGCCAGGGACTGCATGGAGGACTGTGCACGGTGGCTGGGAAATAAATGGAGAAGGTGAAGAGAAAGGCGGGCTGAGCTGTGGATTTTTGCTGGTCTGGAGGGAATCACCATTTTGAAGCTTTAAAAGCAGCTTGACTATTTTGGATATTTAAAGAGACAGCTCTCTAGCAGATCCCTGGGGCTTAAGAACACATTCTACTTTCCAGCAACCCCAAGGACACTCCAAACCTGCAAGACTGAAAAGGTACAACATTCCTATTGTTACTCTTATACCCCTGGTGAATGGAGGTGCGGCCATCCCCCACTCGCACCTACCTTCTGGACCCACAGGAACTCCATCA
>NW_006921680.1:2828999-2841460 GCF_000298275.1 Orycteropus afer afer | reverse complement strand
GTGGTAAAGTGTGGTCAATGTCATGAGACAAAATATATGTAAACTGCTGTATGGAAAGTGAATTTGCTCTGTAAATCTTCACCCAAACACAATTGGAAAAAAAAAAAAAAAGACTCTGTCTTCTACCCAGTGAGTCCTCCATGTATATCAGCTATTATTCTTATCCTCTACTATATACAATTTGTATTTTCATCTTATCTGGGCACTGAGTGAGAGGGAAAATTAATTATATTATTTAATTCAACAAATACTTATTAAACATCTATTACATATCAGACATTGCTCGGGGGCTGGGTATGCAAGATGAATGAACTATGTCCATTATGTACATTACTCTATTGTTGGCTTCTATCAGAGTGCCTGACACATAACAGGTGTTTAACAAATATATGTGGAGTAAGCAAATAACCAATCTTAAGAGATAAGTAGACTTTGTATCCCCATTTTACAGAGAAAGAAAATGATACTTGGAAAGGAAGAGTAAGTCATTCAGTTTCACCCACTTAATAAGTCATTCTGACTACAGAATTGAAACCCACCTCAGCTTGACTCCAGAGTCTTTACTCATGCTAACATTACCAATTAATGCTACTTGAGAAGTGTGGATTTGACTTCCCGGTTTCAAATTTCCGAAGCATATCATCACTGTGCAGATAACCCAAATGGTTACTTGTTATATGCTGTTGAATCGGACCCAAATCATAGCAACCCCTCCTTGAGTTTTCAAGGCAGTATCACTACAGAAGTAGGTTGCCCAACCTTCCTTCCAAGGAGTTGCTGGTGAGTTTGAACCGCCAGCCTTCTGGTTAGCAGTCAAGTGCCTTAGGCACTATGCTACCAGAGCTCCCAAATTGTTACTTAAATACCCTATGTTATATTGAGTATCCACCTTGTTTACAAGGCACAGTGCTAATCTTTGGGGATATAGCAGTTAACAGGAGAGGTGTTAGTGAAGCTAACATTCAATCCAGGGAGACAGACATTAAACCATTAATTATTTACATGGTGCCCTTGTGATAAATACTATATGGGAGGATATATTAGAGGTTCTGACTTAATCCAGAACCGTGATAAGAAAAGGCTTCTCTGAGGAAGAGATTTTTTTTTTTTTAAACTTGTTATTTGGGTAAAATTTTATAGAGCAAATTAGTTTTCCATTCAACAATTCATGCACATTTTGTTTCATGTCATTGATTGCAATCCCCTCAATGTAACATCACGCCTCTCATTTCTTCCCTGTGTTTCTCATTTCTGTTCCTCATTCTCTTCTAACCCTTCCTGCCTTCTGTATTTTGTCCATAGGCAAATGCTGCCCTTTAGTTCTCAAATGGTTGATTGTTCTAAGGAGGGTGTTCACTTTGTAGGCCTGTCTATTGTTTGACTGAAAATTGAACTATGAGAGTGAGTTCAGTTCCAGGTCTGAAGGATGATCAAGGGTCATAGTCTCAGGGTTCCACCAGTCTCTATCCAACCAGTTAGCCTGGTCTTTTCTCTATGATTTTGAGTTTTGTTCCACAGTTTTCTCCTACTCCATTCCATTCCATCTAATGTGATTCCTTTCAGAGCAGAAGGTAGTAGTAGCTACCTTCTTCTGATCTCAGGGTCATAGAGGCTAAGATTAGTCATTTGGACTAATTGTTTCCATGTCTTTGATTTTCTTCACCTTCTTTGCTGTGGATGGGGAGAGATCAACAGTTGCACCTTAGATGGCCACTTGCAAGCTTTTAAGACCTCTGTTGCTACTCCTCAAAGTAGGAGTAGAACATTGTCTTTGTGGACTATGTTGTGCCAATTAAACTTGATGTCCCCTGAGACTATCGTCCTGAATCCTGAGACCCAGCAACTTACTCTGTTAAGGTTTTTGTTATGGCTAAGAAGTTTTCATAATATGTTCCCATGCTCTACTATATTCATGGATATATTTGCAGTACATGCAAACACATATGCAGAAATATCTTGTGTCAAACCTATATATACTCATGGGTATAGTTCCATTCTCCTTCCCAAGTCTATTCAGTTTGCATGTCTATCTATGTACTCACTCATAGATTATTGATTATTGTTATAACTGTTACTAAATGATTGTGTATGAATTAGCATTTACTTCTGTTGTCTTAGACTTTTGTACTCCTCGTAGCATCTCCCTTTACTTGATCATTTGTTGTGCCCTTTATTGCATATTGTTCTCCCCCTCCTGCCTCCGGTAATCATCAAAGACTATCATGCAATATTTGTCCTTTGTGATTGACAAAATTTCACTCAGAATAAATGCCATCTAGGTTCATCCATGTTATGAGATGTCTTGCAGATTCATGGTTGCTCTTTAATATTGTGTAATAAATTGTGTTTGTTGATCTATTCATCCATTGATGGGCATTTAACAAAAATAGGTGTTTCCATTTTTCACTATTGTGAATAGTGCTGTGATTAATATGGGTGTGCATTTATCTGTTCATGTCACAGCTCTTATTCCTCTAGAATATATACCTAGTAGTGGGATTACATCATCATATGGTGTTCCTATTTCCAACTTTTTAAAGAAGCACCATACTGTTTTCCACAGTGGTTCCACCATTTTATAGTCCCACCAACAGTGTACAAGGCTTCTAGTCTCTTCAAAACCTCACCAGCATTTGTTGTTTTCTATTTTGTTGTTGTTGTTTTAACTTTGTTATTAATGCTGTAGTGAGATGATATCTCATTGTTTTGTTTTGTTTTTTATTTGCATCTCTCTAATGGTCAATGGGGAGCTCTGGTAGCACAGTGCCTAAGGCATTTGACTGCTAACCAGAAAGCTAGTGGTTCAAACCCACCACCCACTCCTCAGAAGGGAGATTGGGCAATCTACTTCAGTAGTTATATCACCTAGAAAACCCAAAGAGGGGTCACTATGAATTGGATCTGACTCAACAGCAGTGAGTTTTTTTGGAGTTAATGGCCAATGACCTCTTGTGGCTTAGTGCCTAAAGCACTTGACTGCTGGCAGTTCAAACCCACCAGCCACTCCTCGGAAGGAAGGTTGAGCAATCTACTTCCATAGTGATTCTGCCTCAGAAACCCAAGGAGGGGTTGCTGTGAGTCAGATCCGACTTGACGGCAGTGAATTTTTTTTTTTTTTTTTATGGCCAATGACCATGAGCGTTTCTTTATGTGTTTGTTGGCTCTCTCAATGTCTTTAGTGAAGAGTCTGTTCATGTCTTCTGCCTATTTTTTAATTGAATTATTTGTCTTTTTGTTGTTGAGGTGTTGAAGATTTCTGTACATTTTAGTCCAATATCTTGTCCAATATCTTGTCACCAATTTTTTTTCCCAGTCTGTGAGTTCTCTTTTTACTCTTATTGAAATCTTTTGATGCATGTTAGTGTCTAATTTTTAGGAAGTTCAGTCATCTATTTTGTTTCCTGGTGTTTATGCATTTTTAGTTATGTTTGATAGTATATTTATGCCATGTATTAAAGTCTCTAACTTTGTCCCTGTTTTTTCTTTGATGGTCTTTATAGTTTTAAGTTTGCCACTCAGGTCTTTGGTACAACTTGAGCTAATTTTTGTATATGATGTGAGATTTGGGTCCTGTTTTATTTTTGAGCAATTAGATATTCAGTTTTGCCAACACCATTTATTAAAGAGACTATCACTTCTCCATTTAATGAGTTTTAGCACTTTGTCAAAGATCAGCTGTCCACAGGCCGATGGATTTATTTCTTGATTCTCAATTCTGTTTCACAAGTCTATTTGTCTGTCATTGTACCAGTACCATGCTATGTTAACTAGAATGTCAGTTTGTTCTTGTATTGTTTTCCTGAATTCTTATAGAGTTTTGTCCATGTTTTCCTTGATTCTGTCAGTGTTTTCCTTGATCTTTCTCTTGATCTGTTGAAAGTACGTAAATATAATTCCTTTGAATTCCTTGTCAGGTGGTTTCCATACCGCTTAGAAAGAGATTTTTAAATTGAACTTTGAAGGGAAATAAGAAAGAATTAACTAGAGAAGAGAGGGAGGAAGTAAATTCTTAGCAGAATAGCATGCATGCCACTGCTTGGGACATTGCAATAACAGAAAGAAAGCCAGTGTGCTAAACCCAGAAAGTAAGTGAAGCAGTAACATGACACAAAGCTATAGTGACAGGTTAGGACCAGATTATCCCACATCTCAAATCTGGGTGTGATGGTTAAGGTTATGTATCAAGTTAGCTAGGCCATGATTCTGAGTGGTATGACAGATATTATGTGATCATTCTCCATTTTATGATCTCATGGGAGCTGCCAATTAGTTCAAAGGGGAGTTTCCTTGGGAGTGTGGGCTGCATTCAGTATATAGCCACAAGTCTTTTAACATCCACAATACATTCTATGAAATAGAACATTATGTGATTTGGAATTGTGTGAACACCATATTATGGATGAAAGTCCTTTTAGGCATTCACTTCCAGAATAAGGAGGTTTCATACATAATAAAAATTTGCCAGGACAAATAACCTCCATCTGTAATTAGTTTATCTAAGGTTTTAAAAAATTCTTCTGCCTTCACATCAGTACTTGCAGACACATCACTCACTTTCACATTATATAGCACAAAACATTCTTTATAGTGTTTCAACCACCTAGAGCTAGCACTAAACTCAACATTATAGTCTGGTCCTGCTATCTCTTTAAGTATTTCAAACAAGGTTCATGCCTTAAGAGTGATCATCAAGGTGCTGAGAGGGATTTATTTTTATATTTGGTCATCAATCCACATCATTAGCAATTTCCACATATTTGACATAGGTCCCTCTTGCATTTTTGTCAAACTTGTAGCTTGCAGTGGACCTGACCCTTTAAGAGTTTGGGAATTTTTTTTCTTTGTTTTTGAGGATCATCGTGATTGTTGAGTGTGACATGCCTAGATCCTCTACATCCCATTCTCTGGTGGAGATTTCTGGACTCTATTAAAACATTATGGAACCATGGATGTATATGCGGTCAGGTATTGCCCAAACAGACTATTTATGTGGTCCATGACTGTATATGGATGTTCTGGCAAAGCTTGCTCTCTCTTGATTTTGCATACATCTCATCATCCTCTGACCTCCAATTCATGGGATGTGACATCCTTCCACCTGACCTGCAGATTTGGGGATTTGTCAGTTCCCACAACCTTGTGACTCAGCAGCCTGACCTGCCAATTTTGAGTTTGTCAGCACCTGCAACCTGATGAGTCAGGAGAAGACTCCAGCCTGATGCCTGACCCAGGTAATTTGGAACTTGCCAGCCTACACAACTGCATGAGCCATTTACTTGAAATAAATCTCTCTCTCTCTCTCTGTACACACACACACACACACACACACACACACACATATATGCTTTACTGGTTTTGTTCCACTAGAGAATCCAGCCTAAGACATTTCATACTGAAAGTAGTTCTAGAGGAAGAAAATCTTAAAGATAGTTTTCTGAACTGATTCTCATTTCTGTTTAATCTAAATAGCACTGCTGATTCTTCCTCCAGTAATGAAGAGGGCACTGCTACTCTGTGGCATGAGGTGGCAATAGAAATCTACAAAATAGTTACCACCACTGGATCAAATATCTGTGAGAGACAAGGCTCTGAGTAGTGGCATATTTGACACTTTTCTGAAATTTTATCATACTGAGAAGTATGAAGAAGCTGGCTTGTTGGTCCTACTTTTGCTAGACAAAGTGATAAAACAAAGGAATGGGCTCAAGGCTTCAGAATCACAGCTCAAACACCACATAAAATATTTGTGCCCTGAAAGAAAGTCTTATTTCATGTAGTAACAGAGCTAACATTGCCAAAAAACAAACTCAATGTTATCATAAGAGTGACTCAAATATAATGTCAATTGTATTTTCAACCTGGAATGGTGTCTGAAGTTAAAGTGAGGAGGTTGGGAAGAAATGGGGTCCTGAAACTTGGGATGGGGACATATAGCCAGATAACCAAGAAGACTGGTACACTGATCCTCTAAATTCCATTGAAATACTGCTACCAACAGAACTAGCCCTCTTACTCTATATGAAGAGATTACTCCATTTTTCTCTGCAAAGCCATGCCCCACCCAGTAAAACTATTTTCCCTTCCACCTTCATCTGATGAAATTAACCCTTCTGTGTCTAAAGAGTCTGTCTGAAATATCATCTAAGATAGCACCCAGGTCATTGCCTAAGGCCAATGTCTTATGAGACATTGTTGAATGTTCCCAGGAACCACTTCCACCACTCATTTTTGTTCTAGACCCATTACTAGACTTAAGTCCCAGGAAACCCCAAGAGATGAAATACAAAGTGTGACCCAGTGAGAGGTACACTACATGCCAAAAGCACTGTTTGATTTTTCTAATACAGGCATGCCTCATTTTATTATGCTTTGCACATATTGGGTGTTTTACAAATTGAAGGTTTGTAAAACTGCATTAAGTGAGTCTATTGGTACCATTTTTCCAACAGCATGTGCTCATTTTGTGTGTCTGTACCACAATATGGTAATTCTTATATTTTTAACTTTATCATAATTCTAATGTACATTAAACAGACTATACCAAAACCAAACCCAATGCCATTGAGTTAATTCCTACTCATAGCAATCCTTTAGGACAGAGTAGAACTACCCCATACAGCTTCCAAGACTGTAAATCTTTACTGAAGAAGACTGCCTCATCTTTGTCCCATAAAGCAGCTGGTGGGTTTTAACTACTGACCGTTTGGTTATCAGCCAAATGCTTTAGCCATTACACCACCAGAATTCCTTAATAGACTACAGTATAGTGTAAATATAACTTTTATATGCACTGGGAAACTAAACAATTCATATGACTTGCTTCATTGCCATATTTGCTTTATTGTGATGGAACCAAACCTGCAATATCTCTGAGGTATATCTGTGTATACAACAGAAACCTGGGGAATATGTGTAGGAATGACTAGTAAGGTTATAGGATAACGGTGCAAAGAACATAAAGTTGTATCAGTCTGAGTTTATTGATATGGCCCCACTAAGGAGAGATCTTTATTCAGTATTTTAGCTCAAGAAGTTAGAAATGTATCTAATAGTTTATTTGGTTGGTTAATTGAAGCATAGATTAAGTTATGCCCTACAATAGCTCAAGTTAACATGCCAGACCTACCTTGGTATAATGCAGAAGAAAGTGTCCAAAGCCTTGGGGAAACTGATATGTTGGAGAGGATTTATCAAGTTGGGCCCACAGACCAGAGGACACACCACATGGTGAAGAACAAATTTGTGAAGGGAGGCTCAGCATCTTTGAAGACTGATGTGATTGCTATTTTATGCAAGTCAGATTTGACAGTGGGAACTGCCCTAACTGAATTAATGCACCTAAATGATTGGATCCCAGGGTAATAGAGGCCAAGTGGCAGCACTTAGTCATCAAAAACAAGATGGGCATGATTACCATATTCTGACTTGTATGGACTTATGGCATTGGCTACTCAGTCATGTCTAGAAGTGTTAAATAGATGAGAAATCTACTAAATATTGACTTGATCTGTACAAGTGGAAGAATTCTAGGTCAAGTGAATGGCAATCTAACATGATTTGCCAGAATAGAGGTTCATGGCCCTTCAATCATCTCCAAGACCTGAGCCAGTTTACAAATCCACAATCCCTTGAATGAAAGGGAGGCCAGATCTCCTTGAGCAAGGACTTCACAGTACTGCCAAAAACATATACTGTTCATATTTCTCCCAGCCTTCCCCAAAAGGATCAATGGCCTGTGACTGTTCAGTGAGCAAAAAGAAATAATCAGACTTTTGAGGGATTACTGGACACTGGCTCTGAATTGACACTAACTCCAGGAGGCTCAAAATATGACTGTGGCCCAGCAGTCAGAGTAAGGGCATATGGAGGTCAGGTTATTAATGGAGTCTTAGCTTAGGTCCATCTCACTGTGGGTCCAGTGAGTCTCCAAACCTGTAATGGTTTCTCTAGCTCCAGAATGCATAATTGGAATAAACATACTCAACAACTAGAAGAAGCCTCACATTGGACCCCTGACATGTGGAGTAAGAGCTATTATGAAAGGCCAAGAGGAAGCCATTAGAACTGTGCCTATCTAGAAAAATAGTAAGGAAAACCAATATCCCATTCCTGGAAGGATTGTAGAGATTAATGCCACCATCAAGAACTTGAAAGATTCAGGAATGGTGATTCGTACCACATTCCCATTCAACTTGCCTACTTGGCCTGTGTGAAAAAACAGATGGGTCTTGGAGAATGACAGTGAATTATCATAAATGTAACCGTGTGTTAACTCTAATTTCAGTGCAGTCCCAGATGGTTTGATTGCTGGAGCAAATTAATACATCTCCTGGTATGTGATATGCAGCTATTGAGCAAGTCAATTCTTTTTTCTCAACTACAGTTTCAAAGAATCACCAGAAGAAGTTTGCCTTCAGCTGGCAAGGCCAGCAATATACTTTCACTGTCCTACTTCAGAGGTATATCAACTCTCCAACGTTATGTCATAATTTAGTGCACAAGGACATTGATTGCCTTTCCCTTCCATAAAACATCACACTGTTTCATTACATGATGAGATTATGCTGATTGGATATAGTAAGAAAGAAGTATCATATGGCCCAAGTGGCAGACCCCTTTTCTTGGCAGCCTGAACCTATTACAGAGTCTTCTCTTTTTCTGGGTCCCACTCAAAATCAGTAGCTTCAGAGGCATATCTAACTTGAATTGTCAGAATAGAGGTTCAAGGCCCTTCAATCAACTACCCAATTTGAGTCAATTTACAAACCCACCCAGTTAGCAAACTTTATAGCACAAAAATGTCTTTGTGTAATAGAGGGTGGGAAATTAATCTGACAAAAACTGAAGCACCTTCCACATCAGTGAAATTTCTAGGGATCCAGTGGTGTTGGGTATGTGATGATATTCCTTCCAAAGTAAAGGATAAGTTGATACTTCTGCCCCTCCTACAATTAAAAGAGAGGCACAATTCCTACTGGGCTTCTTTCAATTTTGGAGGCAACATATCCCACATTAGGATATGCTACTCTGGCCTGTTTATCAAGTGACTCAAAAAGCTGCTAATTTTGAGTGGGACCCAGAACAAGAGAAAACTGTGCTATAGGTTCAAGCTGCCATGAAAGGTGGTCTGCCACTTGAGCCACATGATCTGGCTGATCTAATGGTGCTTGAAGTGGCAGTGGCAGATAGAGATCCTGTTTGCAGTCTTTGGAAGGCTCCTATTGATGAATCACAGCAGATCCTTAGGATTTTGGAACAAGGCCCTGCCTTCCTCTTCAAATAACTGTTCTCGTTTTGAGCAACAGTTTTCAGCTTGCTACTGAACACTTAGTAGAGACTGAACACTTAACCAGGGGCCACCAAACTACATACATCCTGAGCTGTCCATCATGAACTGCATGTTGACCCTCAGAATCATAAAGTAGGATGTGCACAGCAACACTACATCATTAAATGAAAGTGGTTTATATAACATCAAAATCGAGTAGGAACTGAAGGTACAAGTAAGTTACAAGACAAAATGGCCTAAATACCAATGCTCTCCACTCCTGTCACATTACCTTTCTTCTCTCAGTCTGCACCTATGGCCTCACCAGGAGTTCTTTATGATCAATTGACTGAGGAAGCAAAAACTCATGCCTGGTTTACAGATGGTTCTGCACAACATGTGGGCACTAGCACTGCAGCACCTTTCTAGGAACTCTCTGAAGGGCAGTGGTGAAAGGAAATCCTCCCAGTGGACAGAACATCAAACAGCACACCAGATTGTGCATTTTACTTTGGAGGAGAGATGGCCAGATATATGATTGCATACTGATTCATGGGCTGTGGCCAATGGTTTGACCGGATGGTGAGGGACTAGGAAGGAACATGATAGGAAAATTGTTGACAAGGAGATATGGGGAAGAGGCATGAGGACAGACCTCTCTGCACGGACCAAAGAAGTGAAGATATTTGTGTCTCATATGAATCCTCACCAAAAGATGACTTAAGCAGAGGAGGATTTTGATAATCAAGTGGATAGGGTGACATGTTCTGTGGATACCAGTCAGCCTCTTTCCTCAGCCACTCCTGTCATTGCCCAATAGGCTCATAAACAAAGTGATGTAGTGACTTCTACTCACAGAGCTTGACTTGGATATAGCCACTGTTAAGTTCCCCACCTGCCAGCCACAGAGACCAACACTGAGTCCCTGATACAGCAGCATTCCTAGAGATGTTCAGCCAGCAACCTGGTGATAGGTTGATTACACTGGCCCAAAAGGAGAAATGTTCCCACAAGGAGACGCAACACTCATTACACAGAACTGGAAGTTATGAATGCCATCCGGCCACTTTGGGCTTCTCATTATTCTGGATTAACAGGCAAAAAAAGAGTTATTGTATTGGCTGGTGTGATAGACCCTGATTACCAAGGGGAGTCAGATTGATATTACATAATAGAAGTAAAGAAGAGTATGTCCAGAATAAAACAGATCCTTTAGGACATCTCAGTACTACAATGCCCTATGATTAAAGTCAATGGAAGACTACAGCAACCCAATTCTGACATGACTACTAATGGCTCAAATTAGTACTACTAATTCCCTTCAGAGAGCTCTGGTTAGCATAGTGGCTAAGACACTTGACTGCTAACCAGAAGGCTGGTGGTTCAAACCCACCAGCCACTCCTCGGTAGGAAGATGACGCAATCTACTTCCATAGTGATACTGCCTCGGAAACCCAAGGAGGGGTCACTGAGAATTGGGTCTGACTCGAAGGCAAACAACAACAACAATAATTCCCTTCAGGAATGATGGTTTGGGTCACTCAACCAGGCAAAGAATCACGACCAGCTGAGGTGCTTGCTGAGGACAAAGGATATACAGAATGGATGGTGGAAGAAGGTAGCTGTGACCACATGACAAATTACAGAAATGAGGACTGTAATTTTTAAGAGTATTTCTTCCTTGTTTTATAACATACACTCATGCATGTGTATATATATCTAATATGTTTCCTTCCATCCTTTATTCCAATTTTTTATTATAAAATGTAAGATGTAAACTGAGTTAGTCCTTTTTCAGTTGTACACATGTTAGTTGTATCATGTTAGGTGGAAGTATGACTTTATATGGTCTTTATTTAGAGATTCTAAATGGTTTAAGGAGATGTGTATGTGTGCCAAGTTGAGAAGGGGTGGAATGTGCTGGTTAAGGGTATGTATCAACTTAGCTACATATTGTGTAGTCATCCTCCATTTTGTGATCTGATATAAGCAGTGAATCAGTTGAAAGGAGAGCTTCCTTGAGGGTGCCCTGCATCTAATAGATATGGATGTTCTGGCAAAACTTGTTTTCTCTTGATCCTGCATCTACCTCCTGACCTGCAGATTTTGGAATCCCTAGCAACCATAACCTATAGTAATAGTCCTGGTTAGAGAAGATGGAAGTATGGAACAGGACAGTGGCACTGAAGATGGAAAAAAGTGGAGAGGCTTGAAAGATATTAAAATGATACATTTCATCGACTTGGTAACTCATATCTGGGAGATGAACAGGAAAGATTCAGGTTTTATGAGGCCTGAAGTTTACAGAATTCTGGGAGCTCTTTCAGAAGTGGATTTAATATACAAAGGAGGATCCCAGGATGGTTATTGAAGCCCCAGGCATAACATACAGATACACGAGGTCTGTTGTTGCTGTTGTTATGTGCCATCAAGTCGGCCGACTCATAGCAACGCCTCCTTGGGTTTCCGAGTCAGTATCACTACGGAAGTAGATTGCCCCATCTTCCTTCCGAGGAGTGGCTGGTGGGTTTGAACCGCTAGCCTTCTGATTAGCAGTCAAGTGTCTTAGGCACTATGCTACCAGAGTTCCTACATGAGGTCTAGATAAACACTATTGGGTACATTCTCCCCTGCATCTTTTTCTTTCAAAGAGGTTTCCCCAGATGGCTCCCCAGCATGCATTGCAAGTGTAGGAAATTGAGGAGAAAAATAAATAACCTCCTTCAATTCTGAGACTCTGATTATGGTGAAAAATTTATTGTCATCTGCAAGACAGGAAGGGAAATCATACCTGGGTGTTAATAACAGGATATAATTATTGTCCAATAAGACATTTTTGAAATAAAAATTAGGCTGAGACAACAGGGGTAAACTGAAGTTGTCTTCATCAAATTGGGAAAATGACCACTCTGTCTCTTAAGGGCATGAGTGAAAGGGTGGGTTCCTTCATTATTGTCTCTCATCTGTGTCATCTCTCCTCATGAAGACAAGTTCCAGCTCTCCCCCATTAGTGGGCTCTGACTCGTCCTCCTCACTGACAATAGTTAACACCTCTTTTCTTTTAGCTAACCAGTGCTTCAGGATTTTGTACTGAAGCAAAAAGAAGGCATGAGATGTAAGCTTTCAGAAGTAATCAGGCACATGGTGATCTTAAGCCTTGCTTTTCATGGAATCCAGAATCAAGTTGGGAAAT
>NW_006921680.1:2799132-2828899 GCF_000298275.1 Orycteropus afer afer | reverse complement strand
ATCCCATAAAAAAAAAAAAAAAAAAAAAAAAAAAAAAAAAAAACCCACCACTGTGATTAAGTCAATTTTGACTCATAGCAACCCCCATTGGGTTTAGAAGGCTGTAAATCTTTATGGAAGTAGATTGCCTCCTCTTCCTCCTGCAGAGCATCCAGTAGGTTTGAACCACCAACTTTTCTGGTTAGCAGCCAAGTGCCTTACCCACTACACCACTAGAAATGTATATCATTAGCTGCAAAATAATGTCTGCTTAAGTGAACTGAGAGAATGCTAGTCCTGGAAGATGCTCTAGGAAAAAGGGATTCCATCCAGAGAAATACCTAGAAGTGCAGCCCCATCTTGAAGAGTCACAATGCACACCAGTAGGTTAAAAGGACTTCTGAGGAATCCTAAAAGAAGAAACTCAGGCTTTCATTCAGTGTTTCACACAGATGTATAACCAGGGAATCCTTTTTAAACACACACACACACCACTGATCAATATGCTGAAGAATATATTTTAGGGAAACAAAGGATACCTTAGTGTTAAGGAAGGATCCCTGGTGGTACAGTGGTTAAAGTACTCAGCTGCTAACCAAAAGGCCAGTGGTTCAAACCCACCAGTCATTCTAAAGGAGAAATATATGGCAGTTTGATTTTGTAAAGTTGTTTAGCCTTAGAGACACTATGGAGCAATTCTACTCTCTCCTAAAGGGTAGCTTTGAGTTGGAATTGACTCGATGTCAATGAGTTTGGTTTGGTTAGTGTTAAGGAGAAAAGAATTTTAAATACAGTTTAAAATTAAAGAAATAGGAGAAATAAAATTGCCAGATGTAGTAGAATACTCCTAGAGTTTATGCTCAGATCAAGGTTGTTGTGGTTGTCAATATATGGCAGCATCCCTGGATCTGGACTACATGTTACTAACGTGAGGTACTTCTGGATCCAAAGGACCCCTGAGATACTGGGTAAGTCTGTCACTTCCTCAGGAGTTTGTGTTCCTTTCAAGATATGTCATGTAGTGTTTATTGACAAGAACAACCACTTCTCTGTCTTTTGAATTTATTTGGGTTTCCAAAATTTAAAGTAAATAATCAATATAAAATCTATATCGGGATTCCTAGAAGCATCAGATTGCCTTTTAATGTGTCAGTTGGCAAAATTTTAAAGTAAATCTAAAAAGTGAAACAGAGTGACACAATGGAAAGATTATGTCAGTTAGACCAGATAACTATTGCACTAACAATGTGCAAATGAATAAACATGTCTTGGCAAAAATATAGCCAGAGTGCTCCTTAGAAGTGAGGATGGCAACACTTTGTCTCTTACTTTGGACATATTATCAGGAGGGACCAGTCCTTGGAGAAGGACATCATGCTTGGTAAAGTAGATGGTCAGGGTTTGGTTACTTCATGCTGCTCTAACACAAAATACCACAAATGGGTGGCTTGAACAAACAGGAGTTTATTCTCTTATAGTTTTTGAGGCTAGAAGTCCAAGTTCAAAGTGCCAGGCTCTAGGGGCTGGGTAAAAGCCCCTCAACCTTGGACTTCAGTTCTGCCGTTTGCTCCTGGTCCATTGAAGCTGGAGGCTTTCTTCACTCAGGCAGTTGCTGGCTGCTGAGGCTGACAAATCCAAGCTTGTTAAGCAAAACGACATAGTTCCGATATTACCAAACCACATGGCAGGCCAGTGATTCAAGTCCATTAAGAGTCCCAAGATTGGCAGACAACATGGCAGGCTGCTAAACAATGTCTACATACAAGATTCAAGTGTGCCAAAAAGTTACCGACCATCCCTAAAGTTTTTCTTTATATATTGGGAACAGACCACATCCCTAAGGTAGCTACTCAGCTGCTCACAGTAGATTCCACCATGGAACTGATTACCAGTCTCATTATGGGGAATACTACATCCAGCTTCCCAGCCAGCAAAATCAGGCCTAGAAAAGTTAACACAAAACCTTAACTATCACAGTCGGCAAAAAAGGGGAAGACCTCCAATGAAAGGGACTGACACTGTGTTTGCAAAGATGGACTCAAACATATCTACTATTGTGAGGATGGCACAGGACTGAGCAACATTTCTGTCTGTTATATATGGGGTTTCTGTAAGTCAGAACCAACTCAACAGTACCTAACAATCTCACAGACTAGATAGACAGATTATCCTTTGTTTGGGATACATGCATGTATTTGTGTTTTTCCTAACAGAACACAGGTGGTTAATTCGATAGTTACCAAATGCACATTCAAAAGGAGAGAGAGATATATCTCACCCTGGTGGAAGACTTTGAGGATGGCTAGGCTTAGAGGACAAAGCCCATTTAGAACAGTCCTTTAGGAATTCTAGAAGATTTATTCTAGTTTGATAAAATGATTATAACTTAGCAAAAAGAAAGACTCATTAACAACCTATGATATGCTGTTTTGGTTACCTAGTGCCACTCTAACAGAAGACACCACAAATAGGATGCTTGAAGAAACAGGAGTTTATTCTCTTACACTTTTGGATGCTAGAAGTCCAAGTTCAAAGTGTCAGGCTCTATGGGCTGGGTGAAAGCCCCTCAACCTTGGTCTTCAGTTCTGCCTCTTTCTGCCAGCCCAGTGAAGCTAGAGGCATCTCTTCACTCAGGCAGTTGCTGGCTGCTGAGGCTGACAAACCCAAGGTCCGCAAGTGAAAAGGCACAGTCTCGATATTACCAAACCACACGGCAGGCCATTGATTCAATTCCATTGAAAGTCGCAATATTGGCAGAGCATGGCAGGCTGCTGAACAACGACTCAACTACATGCAGAGTTCAAGTTTGCCATAAGCTAGAGATCCTCCTCAAAGTTGTTTCTTATACCACATCCTTAAAGCAGCTATTCAGCTGAGCCTACAGATTCCACCATGGAGTTAATCACCAATCTGTGGTGTAATAAATTACTGGGTATGGCTTCTCTAGCCATAAGTCTTTGTAAACTCAGTGGTGGAATTTGCCGTGAGCAACTGAGGAGCTTCTATTGTAAATGTTATCCACCTGGGGTATTTCTGTTGGGAGTGGCACAAAGCAATGTTCTGGGAAGTTCATGCTCTCTCACGTGCCTAGAATTCTGATGTTATGATTGGTTAGTTTGGCCACTCTGCCAGGCTCAAAAGGAGGCCTCCTAGAGGCAGAAGAGATCTCTCTAACTGCTGGCTGAGAAGGACATGCTCCTGAGAGAAATGCGCTCCTGAGAGAAACATGCTCCTGAGAGACATGCACTGCTGGGAAAGAGATGCAAGAGACATGTATTGCTGAGTGAGACACTGAGGGACACACACTGCTAGGAGAGAGGCTGTGAGAGACCATTGGCTGAGAGACGATGGGCTGAGAGACTGAGAGAAACTGAGTGTTTTTCCTGAACTTGAATTGTAGCCTGGTGCTTCTCTAATAAACCCGATAATTTGTGTGTTCTGTGTGGCCACTGAAGTGAATTGTTGAACCCAGCAGAAAGGTGGTGAGTGCTGTGGGAGTAATGGTTGGTGTCAGTGTTGGTGAAAGGGCTGGAGGGGGGACAGCATATCTGGCCTTTCAGGAATAGGCCTTGGGCTACTGATAGTGATTCAGTCTTCCTCTTGTGCGGTTAGATGAAGTCAGAATATGTGGCCTCCCTGCACCTTTAGCACAATCTATCCATGGAGAATAACTACATCCAGTTGCCCAGCCACTCAACAAGACCCAGCCAAGTTGACACACAAACTTAACTATCACATATGCAGATGGCACAACCTTGCTTGCTGAAAGTGAAGAAAATTTGAAGCATTTACTGATGAAGATCAAAGACTACAGTCTTCAGTATGGATTACACCTTAACATAAAGAAATAAAAATTCTCACAACTGGACCAACAAGCATCATTACAATAAATGGAGAAAAGATTGAAGTTAATACAGATTTTATTTTACTTGGATCCATAATCAACATCTATGGAAATAGCAGTCAAGAAATCAGATGTTACATTGCACTGGGCAAATCTGCTACAAAAGAGCTCTTTAAAGTGTTGAAGAGCAAAGATATTACTTTGAGGACTAAGGTGCACCTAACCTAACCCATGGTATTTTCAATCATTTCATACTCATGTGAAAGCTGGACAATGAACAAGGAAGACCAAAGAAGAGTTGATGCCTTTAAATTATGGTGTTGGCAAAGAATATTGAAAGTACCATGGACTTCCAGAAGAACAAACAAATCTGTCCTGGAGGAAGTGCTACCAGAATGCTCCTTGGAAATGAGAATGGCCAGACTTCACCTCACCTACTTTGGTTGTCAGAAAGGACCATTCCCTGGAGAAGGGTATCATGCTTGGTAAAGTTGGGGGTCAGAGAAAAAGAAGAAGACCCTCAATGAGATGGACTGACACAGTGGCTACAACAGTGAGCTCAAGCATAGCAAGTGTTGCGAAAATGGCACAGGACAAAGCCTAGTTTCGTTCTGTTTGATATAGGGCAGCTATGAGTTGGAATGGACTCAATAGCACCTGACAACAACAGCAAAAAGGAATGGAATCTGGGGAAAAACTGACTCCCAGGGTCAAGGAAGTAATGTGCTGAGATGGTTACTGGACATTCCAGGGTTGGAGGTTAGAGACAGGAGAGAAAAGTAGATCTGAAGATGAGAGACTGAACTTGGAAATTTGGATATTCTAACAAGGAAGGATTTCATATTTAGCTGTTTTACCCTGGCCTGTAAGCAAAGTTATCTTTAGTGAACTGTTGTAAATGGTTTCTCTCACATGTACTAATTCTCTTTAGTTCTTTTGTTCTCAGTTAAAGCTCATACAACGCTGTGTGCCATCAAGAAAGTGAAAGTCTAGGCTATAAAGAAAAACTAATTGTACCTTTTAGAAAAAATTCTTAGTTTGCCTCCTATAAGGACTATTATTCTAAAAAGGAATCAACTTTTAAATGTAAACCTTCAACTTTTCTTTTTTACAGCCCATTTGTGGAGCACAGTAAGAGAGGGAGATTGTGTTTTTGTTGGAAACATGAACTTTTTTTCTTTTTGACTTAGTAAGAAATCATTTATTCTTCTGATTTATAAGCGTATTTTACATATTCTAGTTAATACATCAAGTGTATAATGTGGGATTTCCCTTAGGAATGCTAAGACCACACACGTTAAACTCAGCTGACACAATGTATTAGGCTATTAGACAAATATCACTTTTAATATCACAGCACATACATATGGTAATTGGTTCATTGACAGAAGAGCATGCCTTTCAAAAAATATTTTATTGGATGAAACTTTCTTATTCTCAGGAAAACTTTTAGTTCTTTAATATAATTTATTATGCCTTTTAAAATTCTGTTTGATAAAAGCATTAGTACATTATAAATACCTGTAAAGAAAATATAGTTTAAAATTCTGAGGGAAATATCTTGTAATTTTTCTTTTTTACATTTGACCCTAAATAAATAAATAAATAAATCCACACAGGCACTAAGAAAGACCGACAATAAAAATACTTTATGTCTGAACAATATACTCTAGTTGGAAACATTCAAACAGCGATTTTATTTAAATATCTCTGGTAACATAGTGGCTAAGACACTTGCCTGCTAACCAGATGGCTGGCGGTTCAAACCCACCAGCCACTCCTCGGAAGGAAGGTTGGGCAATCCTACTTCCGTAGTGATACTGCCTCGGAAACCCAAGGAGGGGTCGCTATGAGTCGGGTTTGACTCGATGGCACATAACAACAACAACAACAAAGCTTCTCTGGAGTGAACCTTTGGCTACAACCCAATGAGTTGGTTGGGGATTTAACCAGGAAACAATAGTGTTACAAAGGGTTAACAAGCAAGATTTATCCACAGACTGCCACAGCTTTCTCTTGCAGAGCCACCTGTTGGGGTCTAATTGCCAAGCTTTCAGTTAGCAGCTCAGTGTTTAACCACTGCTCCATCAGGGCTCCAGCACTAGATTAACAGGGGAAAAGAGGAGTTTTAGCCCTAACCCTTTCATTTATTATCATTTATTGACCTCTCTGGGTCTCAGTTTTTGTTTTTCACTTGAAATTTAAGCTCATAACTCTCTGGTCCTTTTCAGTTTTAGCACCTTTTGATGTGCTGCATTATTCAAAATTCTATTCAATACTTTCCATCAAGCAACATGTGAAATATTCAAGAGCAGAATGATACTGCATTTGTTTTAGAAGCACATCATCTAAACATCATGGACTCTTAAAAAACTCTTGGTCTGCATAAATCCAAATGATAGAGTAGGGGTGAAAATTTGTTTTATCAACCACACTTAAGTCAAAACATGACAGATTGCTCATCTTGGACCAGTTTGATGTCTCTTGTGGCTTTATGAAGATCAAACATTGTGGAAGAATTGCCAACAGCAAACTAAATGGGAGAATACCAGTGTTGTAAGTGACTAGAGCTTTTGTGAGCTTATAGAGTGGGAGGCTAGGAGACTGGCAATAAATGGGTTAGTATAAATAAGTTCCCAGGTGAGATGAGATTAAAGGAATATATAAAACTAAATTTCAGAACTACTTTCAGGAATCTAAATTACTTTGCATTTCTTTTGATCTATAAATGTAACATAAATTAAGTAGAGGGTGGCATATTCTCATAATTATTAACCATTTAAAAATCCCACTTAAAAGCAGTTGAGAACAGTTTCGGGTTTGTTTTCTCCAAAACATACACTTCGTACGCATTCATTTAATGCAGGAGTAGGTAAAATCAAATGTCTACAGGATCCTGACAAATAATAACTAAGGTGGCCACCGTAAATAGCATGGAACAGAGTGCTATGGAGGGCATTCAAGTCTGACCAAGCAGTTGCTACTCAGCTCCAGTCAATATCATTGCCATAGGGTATTTATAATGAAATTTCATACTTCAATATTCACTCATATATTTAAAGCATTGTATAGGTAAAAGCATGAAAATCTACCTGAGGAATAAATGGAGACTGTGGGTCAATGAATTAATTGAGTTTCAAAGATTTAGGGGAAAAAAATGTTCCAATGAACACAGTTTTAAAATATCCCCCTGGTTCTCATTATGAAGATATTCCTGTTATCACATTAGTTCTCCTCACTATACATTATTTCCAGTTTATTATTGTTTTAAAAGATGTGACTAAGAATTTGTCAAGTCCCAAGTATGTTTGTTCAGAGAAAGTGTATAAATTAGTTCTCTCAATATTTAGTTTGCAGCTAGGACAAGAGGTTGGTCAGAGAAACCAGAAGAAGGGGGAAGGAGAGAAAGACCAGAGCCCAAGCATGAGTCACAGTCACCTACAGACCCACTGAACCATCTACAAGGCTCACCCATTGAAAAGGAATATTCCACACTTGCCCAAATAAATAATGCAAATCTCAAGGTCTGTTTCCTGGTCTATTTAATCCAGCTTTTCCCTAAATGTACCAGATTGTCATGCCCTGAATGCTTTGGAGTAGAAAGAACTGGTTATTGTTCTAATTTTAAATCTTTCATTATAGACTTTTCTAATTGCTTCCTTGGCATCAACCTTTGAAGAATCCTATGATAAGGAGCCCTGGTGGTGCAATGGTTAAGTGCTTGGCTGCTAACAGAAAGGTTGGTGGTTCGAACCCACCCGGCAGCTCTGCAGGAGAAAGACCTGGCTATTTGCTTCCCTAAAAATTACAGCCAAGAAAACCCTGTGACAGTTCTGCTCTGTCACACAAGGTCCATAACTTGGAATGGACTCGATGGCACACAACAACAATGGCAAAAACAGAAGTCCCTGGGAGGTGTAAACGGTTAACTTGTTCAGCTGCTAACCAGAAGGTTGGAGGTTTGAGTCCAACCAGAGGTGACTCAGAAGAAAACCCTAGCAATCTACTTCCCCAGAATCAGCCATCGAAGGCCATGGAGCACAGCTCCACTGTGACTCACATGGGGTCACCATGACTTGAGTCAAGTCAACAGCAGCTAAAAACAACAACATGTCAGGATGGGGAGCAAGCTATTGGAAGAATTTTCTTTCTTTTATTCTTTGAACTTCAGGTTTTCAAATTAATCTGTTGCCCAGGTTTTGCTTCCTTTTCTTTTGAGAAAAGAAATGAGAGGGTTCAAGGCGGCATTCTAATGCAGTGTGAGGATGTCATGTGTACGACACTCCAGAAAGAGCAAAACACTTCATGTGTGCAGGCAGTAAAGAAAATTTTGAAAGAACCTTGATCACTTCAAGAAGTTGGATTTCTGACTTGAGCTTATCATCTTCAAATGTACAATTTGGGGAGAAAAAGGAAAATTATCATAAAGGATATTACAACCATAAGGATCAATGACAAAACAACTACTTCAGACACAGGCGAAATCTAAGAGGAAGGAAGAAGCATGAATATTTCCACCTCAGGACCACACCCTCATTTTAATTATCCTCATTCAGAATGTCCACTAGAGCTTGCAGCAGCCGGTCATCTCTGTGCTTGTAAGGTTTTGTGTTATAGAAAACATCGACGTAGTCGTTATACAGATTGTCCTCAGAGTCTCTAAGCTGGGAAGGTTTGTTCAGCTTTTCCAGGGCTTCGTAGAAATTTTCATAAGGGATGTTGAGCTTTGCACTTGGAGACTTCTTTGGCGATTGCTTTGGGGGCAAGTTTTTGCTGAAAGCACTTTGTAGGAGCCTCAGCATGGCCTCAGAAGGAGCTCCCTCTGCCATCTCATCCTGGCTGTGCCCCACACTGCTGCTGCTGGGGCTTTTTGCCACCAGGGGGTTCTCCTTCAGGTTCTCTGGTGTGGGCTGCTCCTACAACATAGAACATCACCGACAAAGGAAAGAAGTACTATTATTTATAGATAGACAAACAAGCTGCATTCTAACTGCATGCCCACTGTGGACCCCTGAGAGGCAGTAGGGGACGGGAGGGGAGCAGAAAGCTAGAGGATTAGAGTTACATGGTCTCTTGTTTAAATCCTCTTTCTTCAACTTCCTGCTGGACCCTTGGCCTACGTTTTAATCTCTGACCTCATCTGTCAAATGAGAATTAAAATACCTCTGTTTTCTGGTGGTTTTGAAGATCAAATGATATAATGTATATAAGTACTGAGCACATGGTGGTCTTCACTTGTCAGCACTGCTACACTGGAATCCATTTTGGGAAGGAGATGATATTAAATTGGTTACAACTTGTAGGGAAGGCATTGACTGGATGCTGTAGTGCCATAGCAGGGTCCTAGTGGCCCTTTGCTTTGTCAAGAGCTCCTCTTTTAGCTGCTGCATTGTAAGAAGGAATCATGGGGAGAAACGGGGGTTGTGGACTGGGTTCAAGGGAGGAGGAATCTGAGAAGTAGCTCTTTGTACCATTATGGAAGTTATTTTAGTATTTTAACAACTGAAGGGGTCCTGGTAATACCTCTTAAGGACTCTCAGAGGGAGAAACAGCTAAAAGGTTAACCTGCCTCCAGCACTGTGAAGAAGAGGCCCCAGGAGCTGAGGCCTGAAAGGAATCTATTCTGTAGAATGCAAATGTGGCCAAAATCTGAATTGAGTTCCTCATACAGTTAGTTTATATGTTTCTTGAGGGTACCTGGCACACAGCAGGATCATTCAGGGCTGGCCATTCTAGAAATTCAGAGGACCTACCAACTACATCAGAGGCATTGTGTTAGATGCTGGGAGATACAGAGAAAAAGAAAATAGGATCTGCCTGCCTTCTGATATGCCAGAAGCCAGTAGCTTTAGTAGGTTGAGACACAGAATTATGAATAACTGACTTTAGCTATTCTCCTAAAGTTTGGGAGAAAAATTATGATTGGTGTTGTCAAGATGTATTAAGTAAGGAATCAGTAAAGGGAAGCCTGTATCATTTGGCCACATGAGCCTTGGTTATCTTTCTGCAAAATGGACATAGTAACATCTGTCCTTCCTAGGTTACAGTGATTATAGGTATTATGTACTCAACTGTGTCCCCAAGAAGTATGTGTTGTAAATCCTAACCTCTATGCCTGTGGTTGGGAGCTCTGGTAGCGTAGTGCCTAAGGCACTTGACTGCTAACCAGAAGGCTGGAGGTTCAAACCCACCAGCCAGACCTTGGAAGGAAGGTTGGGCAATCTATTTCTGTAGTGATACTGCCTCGGAAACCCAAGGATAGGTCACTATGAGTCGGGTCCGACTTGACGGTATGTAACAACAACAACATGCCTGTGGTTATAATCCAATTTGGGAATGGATTGTCTTTGTTATATTAATGAGGCAGAATTAAGGTAGGGTATATCTTGAGTCAATCTCTTTCTAGAAATTAAACAAGCAAGCTCCAATGGGATAAGACAGACACCACATGAAGATTGTACAGGAGCAGAAACTCAGAAGAGACAAAGACCTTCCTCCAGAGCCAACAGAAGAAGAAAGCCTTCCCCTAGAAATGGCACCCTGATTTTGGAGTTCTAGCCTGCTAAACTTTGAGAAAATAACTTTCTGTTTGTTAAAGCCATCCACTTGTGGTATTTCTGTTATAGCAGCCCCAGATACTATGACAATAGGTTAATGAGACAGTGTGAAAATGCTTACTATTAGGTATATGTGATTGGGCATGGACAATTTTCTTGATAATTTGCTATCTGTCATAAATGAAGAAAATGCACGTTAGGGAACATAATAATTTTGAACTAATTTTACTTTCTAAATTGTGGATAAAAAACAAATGAGAAAAATAGTAAGATTTCATCCTATAGGAAATCGATGATTTGTCACCACCTCCCCTCCCCCTATGTCTGATTTTCTCCCTGATTAAAATTTGGTGTAACCTCATACACTACATTGTCTGAAGTTAAAAGAGAGCGTGCCAGGAAGAACAGAGCCTCACAAACCTCCTCTGAGTCCACCATCTTCTCCACACCTCTTCTGTCATTCTGAACAGTGTTGTAGGATGTGTACACACGAGGCTGTTTCATGTGTTCTGGCTGAGATGAGGTCCCATGCAAAATCAGCTTCCAGTTCACAATTCTTCCTTCATTTTCTATTCTTCCAGACTAGTGAATAAGAGCACATATGGTTTACTGTGTGCTTTGAATGATATAAAATAAACTTATTCAAGATATCCAGAAAGGATTGTTGTTGTTGTTATGTGCCATCGAGTTGGATCGACTCATAGCGATCCCTCCTTGGGTTTCCAAGGCAGTATCACTATGGAAGTAGGTTGCCCCATCTTCATTCCAAGGAGTGACTAGTGGGTTTGAACCGCCAGCCTTCTGGTTAGCAGTCAAGTGCCTTAGGCACTATGCTACCAGAGCTCCCAAAATTGTAGGATATCCTAGTTAAAACCTAATTTTAAAATTCTATGCATTCCATGCATACAACTCTATATAGAAAGAGGCTAATTACAGGATTCACTCTTGTTATGAAAACTGACAACTTATAGGTTCAAGGATTTTAAAACTGATTAATTTCTTAGTAATCAAACATTTAATTCACAAAGCAGAATTCTCTATATGAAACTACTTTTCCATATTGGATATGTTCTTGAAAATATTCCATAATAGAATTATGTTTGCCAATTATCAACTTGTAGATGTATATCACTGGGAAAAAAGAAATTAGCCTACAATTAGCTCACAGCATCAATCAGACCTTAAAAGTTATATATTTATGAAAATAGTAATAGTTTTCACACTCAATGATTATGTTATAGATAATATGCTGAAATTAAAATATCTAAAGCAAATCTGAAAGTGTAGAGTAAGATTTTGCAGACTTAATATACAATAGTCACATCCCAGTAAATAGATTTTCTTAGATTCCTGATGGTGAAATTGAATCAAAGAATGAATGGAGACCCAGGTCAAGAATAGGACCACTTACTAAAACATGTTCTTGTTCTCCCTATGAGAGTGGGAATTTTCGCAACTTTCATTTCTAAATCACAACATTAGCCATCATTAGGAGAAAGCTATTCTCAGAGAGTACAAGTAACAGTAACTACAGAATTTATATTTATTTCATTGACATCTCCAGAAACTTGGAATCACATTTTCAGAAAGTTATATAGAAACTGAAATCCAGTGCTTCTGCTATTTATCATTCTTTTGTCTTGGGAGAACTTAAAGTCAAAATGTTATTCATTTATTTTTTCATCAGTAGAGAATGCTTGAGGGATAATGCAAAAATAATTTAGCTGCATTTTAGAAGACATGAATAGACACTTCACCAAAGAGGATATTCAGGTGGCCAACAAACATGAAAAAATGCTCATGATCATTAGCCATTAGAGAGATGCAAATCAAAAGGATGAGATACCATCTTGCCCCAGCACTAGTAGCAAAGTTCAACAAGACAGAAAATAACAAATGCTGGTGAGGATGTGGAGAGATTGGGACTCTCATACACTGCTGGTGGGACTGTAATATGGTACAACCACTGTGGAAAGCAGTATGGAAATTCCTTAAAAAGTTGGAATTAGAAATACCATTTGACCCAGCAATTCCATTACTAGGTATATATCCTAAAGAAGTGAGAGCTAGGACAAGAACAGATATATGTACACCCATGTTCATCACAGCACTATTTACAATAGCCAAAAGATGGAAACAACCTAGGTGTCCATCAACTGAAGAATGGATAACCACTATGGTACATATGGGAGCTCTGGTAGCATAGTGGCTAAAGCACTTGACTGCTAACCAGAAGGCTGACAGTTCAAACCCACCAGCCACTCCTCGGAAGGAAGGTTGGGCAATCCTAGTTCCGTAGCGATACTGCCTCGGAAACCCAAGGAGGGGTCGCTATGAGTTGGGGCCGACTCGATGGCACATAACAACAACAACAACAACATGGTACATACACACAATGGAATACTATGCAACCCTAAAGAATAATGTAGAATCTGCAAAACACCGCATAACATGGATGAAGTTGGAGGACATTATGCTGAGTGAAATAAGTCAATCACAGATGGACAAATACTGTATTAGTCTGTTATTGTAAAAAGTCAAGTGGAAGGAAATTTTCTTTGTTGGTTACCAGGGGTGGGAGGGGAAGGGAGGGAAAACTGTTAGACACGTAGAGACAAGTATTGATTTGGGTGAAGAGAAGGGCAATATACCAAATGTGAGTGGTCAACATGGTAGCATTGAGGAAGAGGAAGACATCGATAGGTGCATGGAAGTTACAGACAACAACAAAGATGAACCCTTTTGCACATACAGTACCATGTTGTTGGTAAAGGCAAACATGGATATATGGGTGGATAGATGGGTGGACAGGCTGAACTATTAGGTATGTCTATACAGGGGGGAGTGTTCCCAAGACCACGTGTAGGGTTGGCAAACAATGTTTCTACAAGTGTATTGGTACATTCCGAAAGAATTCCCAGGTATATAGTAGAGCAGACAAGGGACAAAGTTGTAGTCACTTCTTGGCCACAGTCAGCTACCTAAAGGGAGCGAGTAGTTGGACCTGTGGGCTCGGGACCATAGTCACAGGGGACATCAAGCTCAATTGGCATAACATACTACACAAAACATTGTTCCACATCCTATTTTGGCAAGTAGCTACTGGGACCTTAAAAGCTTGCAAATGGCCATCTAGATGCAACAATGGGTCTCTCCTCATCCATATTAAAGAAGAATGAAGAAAACCAAAGATTCATGGAAACGATTAGTACAAGCAACTGGTACATGATGTGATCCTCAGCTTACACAACTATGAGACCAGAAGAACTAGATGGTGCCCGGCTATCACTGTCAACAACTTGGAGGGGGATCTCTGTAGGAGATCCTGGATAGAGAGGGAGAACAATGTGGAACAAAGCTCAAAATCACTTGGGAAAAAAAAGGAGCAGATTTGCTGGTCTGATAGAGCCTAATGGAACCACTGAGACTATGGCCCCTAGCTGCCATTTAGGTCTGGAATTGAACCCACTCCTGTGGTTTCCAGCCAAACAAAAGACAGGCATATGAGCTGAACATTACACTAGGTAGATACACTCCTTGGAGAGAACAATCATGGGAGAATAGAAGGCCTATGTATGTGCAGGGAGACAGCTCAGGGGGCAGGAGCACATGGGAGGGAAGGACACAGGGAAGAGATAACTATGGGGAAGAATGAGAAGGGTACTGTTGTATTGTGGTAAATTGTAGTCAATGTCATGAGACAAAGTGTATGTTAACTGCTGTATGGAAAGTGAATTTTCTCTGTAAACTTTCACCCAGATCATAATAAATAATGATATGATAATAATAATAATAATAATTTAGCTGTATTTTGACTTCTTGTTCACTCTTTGCTCTTCCTTCACTTTAGTGACTGTATGTTACAATTATAGAGGGATGTCAAGGAAGTTTGACAAGTAGAGAAAAAGAAAAATGAGAAAGCTTTTTCATTTTATTTCATGACTGAAACAACAAAAAAAAATTAAAAATAAAAAGCTGTATTAAATAATGTGTTGCTTAAGAAATACGTACTCCTAAATAGCCATTGAAATGAACATTAGAAGGATGTCTTCATGTGACCCCAGCAGAGTGCCAGAGCAAAGCTGGTCTGAGCATTCTACTATCTATTGAAGCTGATTCTGGTGGCTGAATAGGTTATGTGTTTGGCTGCATTGAGATATGGGAACAACTGGATTTGTCCTATCCTCTGTTGCTTGTCAGCATATCTTTTCTTCTTATAGCATGACCATTGCCAAATCTTCCTTTTTGTATATTAGCTATATAACCAAGTAGGCAGGGCTTGAAACAATACATGTTTTTCTTACTTCTAAGTAGTGTCAAGTTCCTTAGAGCCTTGATGAATGATGACATCAAACCTAAAAGTGTTTAAACGTGAGCTTGTGCTTTTTCACGCTCTTGTTTATACGTGCAGTACCAGCTGGCTCTAGAGTTGATTATCATTCATGGTGATCCCATGTGTATCAGAGGAGAACTGTGCTTCACAGGGCTTTCAGTGGCTAAGTTTTAGGATACAGATTGCCAGGCCTTTCTTCTGAGGTTGACTTTAACCACTAACCTCTTAATTAGCAGCTGAGTGGGTAAACTATTTGTGCCATCTAGAAAACATTCATACTTACCATATCCGTAATTCGCAAAGTCCAAGTGCCTACAGGATTCTCTCCCCATGTGTGAACAGACATGAAGTCCCAGTTCTTAAAGCCATTAGGAGATGTATCTCGTTCTCTTTCAGCCAATAGGACAGTGCTGGTTCCTGTTTTCGTACCACAAACACAGGTTAATGAATGAACTGACAGCTCTCAGAGTGGAATACACTCCAGTATCTGATAATTGAAAATGAAAGTTGGGAGAGAGTAGCCTCCCAATTTTCCCTTGTAGTATAAAACCAGGATAGAAACATTCACAAGAAAAATTTGATGTGTTAATCTACAATACTTAGCACATTGCCTGACACATAATAAATTCTCAGTAAATAATAGAGAATACATAAATAATGAATGAATATTTTTATGAAGGTTTATTTGAATACGGAGAACCATATTTATAAACTGGATTAAAGAAAAGATTCAAAGATTTAAAATATATTTTAATAGAACTATCATTTGAAGTTTAAAAGAAAATCTTAAAATTTAATAGATGCCTGAGTCTATAAGCTAGTGTAAACATTAAAAAGGAAGATATAATCACTTAATAATATTTTGTCCTATAAAAACTAGTTGTAGGAGTAACTCTAAACTCTCAAGCCCAAGCCCTCGATAGATCAAAAGATAATATTAGCTTTTAAATCAAAAGGTTAAATTATCAGGTCCATCAATGAAAAAATGATTCTATATATATTTGAGGCGAATTATAAGACATCTCAAACGTATGACTCTAAAATTAATACAGTCTATTTCAAAAGTTAAGTGTCACTAGGCTGTGCAATGTGCTTGGCTGCTAACCAAAAGGCTGGAGGTTCAAGTTTATCCATCAATTCCTTGGAAGAAAGGCGTGAATTCTTCAATGTCATCTACTGAAAAGTCTATGGAGCAAAATTCTTCTCTGACACACATGGAATCACTATGAGTCAGAATTGATTCAATGCCAACTGGTTACTTCAAACGTCTAGGAAGTTCATATCATGGAAAGAGAAATATAGTTAGATTTCTCAATACAGTAAGTCCCTGTCTGACTGAAGGACAGTTTGTACTTGCCCTTTAATGTTATATAAATATGCCCTCACTTTTAAATGATTGAACCAGCTCCTACTCACAACAAATTCTTTATCACAATCACCTTCATTTGCTTCACATGCAGTGTTGTTGTTTTTAGGTGCCGTTGAGTTGGCTTTGACTCTTAGCAACCCAGCGGACAGCAGAACTAAACACTGCCCAATCGTGTGCCATCCTCACAATCCTTGCTGTATGTAAAGTTTTTAAATCAGTGGAAAGCCTTGAAGCCTTGCCTTGCACTAAAGTAAAGTTACATAAAAATCATATGCACCTGTTCTGACTTACCTACAAATTCAACTTAATGATACACTTAGGAACAGATTTTGATTGTCATTTAGATACTGCCTGTATTTAGTTTATAAATCTAAATGAAACATGAAAGAGCACTCAAGTTTACTCATATGTCATCTATGCTGTTGTTGTTGTTAGGTGCTGTTGAGTCGACTCTGACTCATGGCAACCCTATGTATAACAGAATGAAATAGTGCCTGGTAGTGTGCCATCCTCACAATGCTTGGTACACATGAGCCCATCGTTGCAGCCACTGTGTCAATCCATCTTGTTGAGGGTCTTCCTCTTTTTCACCGACCCTCCACTTTACCACACATGATATCCTTCTCTAAGGAATGGTCCCTTCTGAAAACATAACCAAAGTAGGTGAGACAAAGTCTGTCCATTCTTACTTCCAAGGAGCATTCTGGCTGCACTTCTTCCAGGACATAATTGTTTGTTCTGCTGGAAATCCATGGTATTTTCATTATTCTTCACCAACACACAATTCAAACACATCAAGTCCTTGGTCTTCCTTATTCATTGCCCAGCTCTCACGCTCATACAAGGTGATTGAAAATACCATGGCTTGAGTTAGGCGCACTTTAATCTTCAAAGTGACCTCTTTGCTTCTCAACACTTTAAAGTGGCAGTGTAGTACCTAAGGCATTTGACTGATAACCAGAAGGCTAGCAGTTCAAACACACCAGCCACTTCTTAGAAGGAAGATTGAGCAACCTACCTCCGCAGAGATGCCTCAGAAACCCAAGGAGGGGTCAATGGCAGTAAGGTTTTTTTTTTTTTTTTGGTTGCAGTAGATTTGCCCAGTGCAATATGATGTCTGATTTCTTAACTGCTGCTTCCATGGGTGTTGACTATGGATCCAAGTAAAATGAAATCCCTTACAACTTCAATCATTTCTCTATTATTGTGATGTTGCTTATTTATCCAGTTGTGAGGATTTTTGTTTTCTTTATGTTGAAGTGTGATTCATACTGGAGACTGTAGTTTTTGATCTTCATCAGTAAGTGCTTCAAGTAATCTTTATTTTCAGCAAACAAGGTTGTGTTATCTGTATATCTCAGGTTGTTAATGAATCTACCTCCAATCCTGATGCCACATTCTTCTTCATATAGTGCAGCTTCTCAGAATATTTGCTCAGCATACAGATTGAATAAGTATGATGCACACCTCTCCTGATTTTAAACCATGCAGTATCCCCTTGTCCTGTTTGAACAACAGCCTCTTGGTCTATGTACAGGTTCTTCATGAGCACAATTATGATGTTCTGGAATTCCTGCTCTTCACAATGTTACCCATAATTTGTTATGATCCATACAGTCAAATGCTTTTGTGTAGTCAATAAAACCCAGGTAAACATCTTTCTGGTATTCTTCACTTTCACTTATAGAAAATCTATCTCATCTATAGAAAATTATTTTAGTCAGTTGAGTCCTATCAAAACATGAAAGAGTATTATGACAGTTCTTCCTGGCTGGTTTACAAGCCCTTTCCCGTCCATTGTTTCATCTGAATTATTTCTTCTTAGGAAAGGGAAAATCCCATTTAGTGAGTTCTTGGCCTTAATCATATCATAATGGAAACTTTGTTAGTCTACTCAGCCCTCTTTCATATATCAGAATTCTAGTTTTTCAATTGATTCCTTGGATGTGTTAGGTATATCTGTAAATGTCATTAATCATTTTAAGTATCAGAGTACCTTTCCTTAATGTAATAAATGATGGGCTAATGACTTATGAAAGTGAACATAATTTTAAAATGCATCCAATTGACTCCAGAAAACTTTATCATCTGGGGTTATTTGAATATGTCTCATTCCCAATGGGAACAAATAGGGCAAAGGGAGATCAAGAAAAATGGGGGAAAAAAAATTAAACATATGTTTTAAGGCCTGAAAATTTCCCTTAGGAGACTCTTCCTAAGAATGAACAAACACAATTATTAATTCAAAATTGTTGAACTGATACTTAAAAATTAACCCAAAAGTTTAGAAGAAATTTTTGGAAAGTTTTCTTTTTTACCAGCAGCAGAAGTGAGTGTGACGTGAAGGTCTCCTCTGCGAGAATATTCAATTGTTGCTTCAAATTGCACGTGCTCCAGGGACTTGATAGCATTTTCTTGTCCCTCACAAGCTCTTGATGGAATTTCAATAATAACTTCTCCATTAGCTTTCAGGGCTCTAAATACATTAAAGAATCATCATTGAATATAAAGTGTATCTCTTCTTCATTGCAGTCTATGCATATGTGTATATAGCAATTTTGACTAGATACTGAACTAGGCTTGTTGTCTCTCCCTTCTATAAGCAGCATCTAATTCAGAATTAGTTTTAAATAAATGTTAATGGATAATAAAATGGGAAGGAATACAGATACTTGAATATAATGTTATTTGCCATGAAATGGAATTTAGGAAAGTTTACATCAGAGTCATTAAAAAAATGTTTCATATTACAATATCAAAAGAGCCTTTGATGGTTTCTTCTATAAGGTATCCCCAATGCATGCTCCTACCCTTGGGCATTTCATGTTAAGTGGGTCTTTAGTATGATCATAGTTGTCTTGAGAGAAAACACAAAACAGTCTTACCAAGCTCTGCTTCTATGGTCAGATATGGTGGGTAGATAAACAATGGCTATGTAACATCAATATAAGAAAGGATCCTTCATGGAAAAAAAAAAAACCATGAATCACATGGCACTATGACATGAAGTGGGGCTATCTGGGAAGTAGGTTTTGCATAATACTGGTTGGAAAGTACTGCACTTTTTCAATTTTAAGATGCATTTTGAAAAAAAAAAATATTTTACCATCTTTGAATTTAGGATGAATCTTAAAATTGGCAAAGTTTGCCTTAGTGTTATATAAAATGGTGGTATATCTTAGACTTAATGCAAATATGCCAGCATGATTTACAGATTTTTGATCTATCAATGGTTCCCCACAGATACTCACAGAGTATACTGATAAACTCCATCTCCCTCTACTTCAAAAGTATTGGTGGTGAAACAAATAAGAAGCATGTCAAGCACCATGATCAAGTAGTGTCATGGGCACACACTTATTGAATTTTTTTACTTACCTGGGCTCAAAGTCATTGTCCTTTACAACACACTCTTTCTTCTCGGGAACACTGCTCCAGGTCTTGGGGTCAGCTAAATCTACCAGTGCTTTGGCATTTAGCAACCCAAATCCAAATCGACTATTCACCATCAAGCCTGCACCATTCTTTTTCCATCCAGGGTTATTGGCCAGAGGATCATACTCAGAAGTCCAGACAACCAAGTGCTGCATATCTCGCCAGGTGAGATTTGGGCTGGAAGGGAAAAGACCCAAAGCATCTTTCAGGGACGAAATAAAACTTCCTTTCAAAAGCAAGTGCTAAGAACAAGCATCTCCAGTCAGGATAAGGAAGTGACTTTTGCAATTGTACTGATATAATTCTAATGTGTATTACTATTGGTATCTCTTCTCATTCAGAATTCAAAATGCTGTACTAAAAATATCTCCTGTACCATATAAGTTAACCTCTTACTATGCATAAAATTCAGTCTTCACCATTGTAGAGGATGAAAGAAATGTAGGATTTGTCTACAATTGCTAACAACTTAAATTTAAACAGAACAAAAATTAAATTAGGACAACATTTTCTTTTATTTCCAGTCTTCATTTGTCCATTAACAGCATCATGAACACACAGTTGAGGCCTTCATTTCTTTCCTAGGAACAGTCATATTTTAAAGACACAAGCTGGCTTCCTGCTCTTAAACACATTTTGTATGTTTTTCTCTGTTTATCAGAAGTGTCAAGAGATTTAGCTACTTGAGTTTGCTCTTGAAATAGTCTCTTCAGGGAGGTGGTTCTTGTCTTTATTAAGATTATAATCCAGTAAGAGAACAGTCTTTTTACAACTATAATGTATCAGTTGAATGCTGTGTTCATGGCTTAAAATATTGTGGAGTTTGGAAGAGAAAGAAGACTTTGGACTGGAAAAACCAAGGAAGACTTTTCTGGAAAGAAATACTTGAGCTGAAACTTTGAAGGGTAGATAAGTGTTAAGAGGTAGAGAAAGAAAAGAGGGTTAGGCCAACTGGAGCAAAAGCACAGAGATGGGAAAGAACAGGGTATGGCCTGATTATAGTGAATAATGTAATTTGCTGGAGCAGGAAAGAGGTAATAAGGAGTAATGGACCACTGTGGTTGGGACCTGAGTGCCAGGATAAGGGGCTTATACTTTATCTGGGCAATGAGGAATCATTGAGGATTTATGCAACACACTGCCGTGGAGTTGAATCTGGCTCATAGTGATCCCTCCTTGGATTTCTGAGGGTGTATCACTACAGAAGTAGATTGCCCAACCTTTCTTCTGAGGAGTGGCTGGTAGGTTTGAACCACCACCCCTCTGGTTAGTAGTCAAATGCCTTAGGCACTATAAAGATTTATGAACAAGGAAATGATAAAATCAAAAACCTTGGTAAGATTTATTTATCAGCAAAATAAAGATAAATAGAAGATGGCACCCTTGTATTGAAGTGTTGGGTTTATTACAACAAATATGAGGCCTTTCCTGATCACCATATTTAAAATTTCAATTCTCCTCACATGCTTCCAACCCCTTTTATTCTTCTGTGTATGACCTTCTTCCATAGTATTTTTCACCTTCTATCATATTGGGGAATCATCTGATTTGTGTATTATTAATTGCGTATCTTTCTTCTTAAATTTAACCATAAGAAACACTGAGATCTTTATCTTGTCCATGATGTGTGCCAGCACCCATAACAATGCCAGGCATACAGTATGTGCTGAATAAATACTGGGAGCTTGACTGATCAGCTATGCCTAAGTGTGAACTAGTCCTGAATATAATTTTAAACATATTATAATTAGCTATTAGATTCTTTCAAGATCTTAGGCTTTTCATTAGCTTTGAGAATTGCATTATTTCCATCAAGCCAATAAAGCATTATTTAATAAATAAATGTCCAAGTATGTATTCCTTAAGCCACCTATTTTATCACTGGATTGTGGAACAATCATTGGGAATCTGCTTCAATTTACTGTCTCTTCCCCAGGGCCCATAATGTACTTGCTAAATAGCCCCTTGTTGACAAGAAAGAAGCAATGAACATTGTTAAACATACCACTTAATTCCACAGAGCAAACAATGGAGGCCATAAGAATACTCCAGTTCAGTGATTCTCAGCAGAAATAGTCCCAGACTATTTCTAGCATAATCACTTGATACACTTACATCATAATCACCGGGTATAAATTTTATCGTAATCTCCTGGCACCCTTGTATTGAAACCACCTAGTACATTTATCAAATCTGTCCTGGAAGAAGTGCAGCTAGAATGCTTCTTGGAGGCGAGAATGGAGACTTCATATCATCTATTTTGGTCACGTTTTCAGAAGGGACCATTCCCTGGAGAAGGATATCATGCTTGGTAAAGTGGAGGGTCAACGAAAAAGGGGAAGGCCCTCAACGAGATGGATTGACCCAGTGGCTACAACAATGGGCTCAGATATAGCAAGGATTGTGAGGCTGGCACAAGACCGGCAGTGTTTTGTTCTGTTGTACATAAGATCGCTGTAAGTCAGAGATGACTCGAAAGCACCTAACAACAACAAGAGTACACTTATCAGGATCCCTGGTGTGAAACTGTTCACTATAGATTAGTAATTAAGCACAAGTAAGTCTGTGCTTACCTTGCTTACTGGGTACTCCATCCCTATCAGGGACTAGAAATTTGAAAAGAGGCTTTGATTCTGTAGGAAGCTGCTCTGGGGTTAGGAGAGAAAAGCCAGCCATATTAAGAGCAGAATTTTTGATGTAGTAAAAAAATGAAATTGTTCACTATAGATCAGTAAATAAGCAAAAGTAAACCCATGCTTACCTTGCTTACTGAGTAATCTGATACTACTTTACGGGGCAGTTCTATTGTACCATATAGAGTTTCTATGAGTGATAATAGACTCAACAGAAGACAATCGCAGTACACTTATTTGTTGTTGTTGTTGTTGTTGTTTGCTGTCGAGTCAGACCCGACTCATAGCAACCCCTCCTTGGGTCTCCAAGGTGGTATTACTGTGGAAGTAGATTGTCCAACCTTCCTTCCAAGGAGTGGCTGATGAATTTGAACCACCAGCCTTCTGGTTAGCAGTCAAGTGCCTTAGGCACTAGTACACTTACAGATAATGAAAATTCCTAAGTCTCACTATAAACCTACTAAATCAAAATATCTGAGAGTAGGGCATAATTTTATACACGTTAAATTGGAAAAAACTTCATTTTATCTGTTTGTTACAGCTAAAATAATAGGAGTTAGTAGGAAAAATACAAGCATATGACCAAATAAGACAATCAAATTTCAAATCTTGGCATCAGAGTAGGGGGCAATGTTGTTGTTAGGTGCTGTTGAATCAGTTCTGACGTATAACAACCCCATGTACAACACAGTGAAATACTGCCTGGTGCTGCACCATCCTCACAATTGTTGTTACTTTTGAGCCCATTGCTGCAGCCACTGTGTCAATCCATCTCATTGAGGGTCTTCTTCTTTTACACTCACCCTCTATTTTGGAGGCAGTAGAGCTAGAATACGTCTTAGAAGCAAGGATGGTGAGACTTCACCTCTTGTACTTTAGACATGCTGTCAGGACGGACCACTCTCTGGAGAAGGAATCATGCTTGGTAAATAGAGGGTCAGTGAAAAAGAGGAAGACCCTCAATGAAATGGATTAAGACTGGCTGCAACAATGGGCTCAAGCATGAGAACAATGTGAGAATGGCTCAGGACCAGGCAGTGTTTCATACTGGTGTACATAGGGCTGCTATGAGTTGGAACCAACTCAATGGCACCCAACAACAACTACTTCTTTACCGAGCATGATGTCCTTCTCCAGGGACTGGTCCCTCCTAATTACATGTCCAAAGTACATGAGATAAAAGTCTCTCCATCCTAGCTTCTAAGGAATATTCTGGCTGTGCTTCTTCCAAAGTAGATTTGTTTGTTCTTCTGGCAGTTCATGGTATATTTGGTATAGCAATAAAAAGCAAAATGAACTGCATCCCACCACCAAAGAACTGTGTGACCTTAAGCAAGTCGTTACATCTCCCTGCACCTGAGTCAACTCATCTATAAGATGACAGGGTTGAATAAGACAATCTCCAGAATTTCTTAGCATTCATACCTTCCAAATGCCTAATAAGGAGCCCTGGTGGTACAATGGTTAAGCACTTTGCTGCTAATAAAAAGGTTAGTTGTTCAAACCCACCAACTGCTCTTCAGGAGAAAAATATGGCAGTCTGCTTCTATAAAGATTACAGCCTTGGAAACCCTGTGGGACAGCTCTACTCTTCCTTATAAGGTCACTATGAGGAGGAACCAACTTCATGGCAATGGGTATAAGTATGTATATGCCTAATAAGGAACACTGGTGGCATAAGGGTTAAGTGGTCACCTGCTGACAGAAGGATTGTTGGTTGGATGCCACCCAATGCTCCACAGGAGAAATAACTGGGGATCTGCTCCCACAAAGATTACAGCCTAGAAAACCCTGTGAGGCAGTTCTACTCTGTTACATCTGGCTGCTATGAATTGAAATAAACTCAAAGCACCTAACAACAGCAATGGGTCTAATACTATAAATAACTGTACATGTTATTTTCATGCTGGCCATCCCATATTCAGGGAAGAATTAACTAGCTGAGGAAAAATGGCTATTAATGTAGGAAATTATTCAGTGCTATAAAGCATTTTATTGAAATGTCTGCCTTCTAGTTTTTTGTTTGTTTGTTTTTGTTTTAAAGAGGTTTCAGGTAAAAGCGTTTTATCAAGGTTGTCGGTGGACAACACACCAGTTTCTCATTGGGATCCTCAGTGTGAGCAGATATGCATATGAAGGTGGACGTGGGATCCATATAGCACAGCACAATATAAGTGTGTACTAAGGAGGTGTTAGGCAGGGGGATGATAATCATGATGGTCATATGACAGAGCATAGGTATTCTGTATTTCTACAGCACAGCATTTATTTTCTGTTGAGTTGCAGGTTTCATTGTTTTTAATTTTCTTTTATCTATTCTTTGCAAAATATTCAAGGGGCTTTTTTTTGTTATGCAATTAAGAAAATTAAGCCTATTTTCCTAAATTATTCTTCATTTGTGTGATTGCATTTCATAAATTAAAAAGGGCTGCTAACTATAGTACCTCTCATTCCTGACAGCCTTCCTTTGCTCATTAGTGCTCACCAGCATCCAAAATAATTAAATTTAAAAAAAAAAAAAAAAAAACTGTATTGGGTTGCTAATCAAAGATACATTTAGAAAATAAGGGCTATAGAATTAAACAATGAAAATAAACAGTGCTTCTAATTAGAAGACATATAGGTAAAACAATGTGGAGACAAAATTCTAGAGTGAAAAAGTCTTAGGACCACCTGGTTCAGCCTCTGTTTTCAACTAGGTGAGCCCCCAGATATTTTACCCTGGAAACTTTTCCCAACATTTCACAACTCACTGAGTCAAGGATTTCTTTGATATGATTTACCCAAAGGTTTCATGGTACATTAAAAGGCCACTTCCCTTTCTCTAACTTTTAATACAAACAGAAGATAGGTTCATCTGTTATTTAATACTTTAAATTGTGTGTGAAGGGATTCACTGTTCCACCTCAGAATTTTTCTTCTCTATGAAAAATTATTATGATTCTTTACTCTCTCCTCAGAAGACCAAAACTGTAGTCTTCTGTCTTTCTTAGATATACTCACTACAAAATAACAGGGCTATAGGCAATTATTCAAAGAACTCTCTGCTCTCAGTATATTTATCTCCAGGATATGCCTATTAACTACCCTAATGGGCATCTGTACAGTCAAGCTGGATGAGGCTGTAGGAAAACACAGTTGTAAAAGTAACCCTTCAGGTAGCAATTCCTTCTCAGTTTGGTTAATATACCACCAGCATGAAAACTGCCTAGGCTACTTGTTAAAAATAGGAATTCCTAGGCCACACTCTGCTTGGTAAAGTAGACGGTCAGTGAAAAAGTGGAAAACAAGATGGGCACAGTGGCTGCAACAACGGGCTCAAGCATGGGAATGACTGTGAGAATGGCTCAGAACCAGGCCGTATTTGTTCTCTTGTGCATAGAGCCACTGTGAGTCAGAACTGGCACAAGGCAGCAACATAGCAGACTGTACCCCAAAAATTTAAACCTGAGCTGCTGGTAAGAGAAACACTGGGAATCTACATATGGAATAAATTCCCAGATGATTCATATATATGCTGATGGTTTAGAAACACTGTTCTAAGGAAGAAAAGTATTCCTCTGGATATATTTTAGAGACATCATGCTTTTTTCTTCCCTTTCTTCTTCCCATTCACCAACATGTCCCCTACATCACATTTATACAGTGTAGTTAACTAGTCTACTTGAACAGAAGTTCATTTTATGAGGGGCTTGTAAAAATGTAAGAAATGTATGACGTTCCTTCTTTTCTTTCTTAACCTCCTTTTCTTTGAGGGGATGATCAGCTGCCATTTAATATTTCCTCTTCCTCACAGGGCTATGGAGTTAGGGTAGAAAAGTTGCTGATAGAGTAGACTGTAGGCTCAAACAAAGCTGGTTTTGAATCTTTTGTGGGATTTTGGTTACATTTTTAATGCTCTAAGCCTGATTTTATTCATTTATACAATGCAAATAATAATATCTATCTCATCAGGATGTTATAAGGATTAGGATTCAGATTGTATATAAGCAGTTAGCATAGTTTTTGGTCTATGGTAAAAACTTGGTACATACTGGAGGTCGTTGTTCTTGATAAGTTAGCCAAGAGTTCTTCAATCTCCATAAGTGTTCCCTGGGTCAGTGATTCTCCCAATCCTGATTGTCTAGGGGTAAAGTTCTGGTGACATTTCTAGCAATTCTGGCATTCAGATTTTCTGAAATAATTGTCCTAGGATAGCAATTGGAATGGAGTTTAGAAAACTGTCCAAATGACAGTGGATAACTCAATACTCTGTATGTACTTGGGCAGGAAGGATATAAGTGTTAAGACAGATCAAGTCTACCCCATTGGTTTATTAAATCAAAATCAGGAGAAAAATTCTTACAATATGCACCAGGAAGATCACAGACTCTTAATGTCTCTTAAATCATAGGCATTGTGAGAATATGACGGAACCCAAAATTCATTTAGCTATTAAATGGCCACAGTGGCTAAGCACACGCATGCACAATTCTACATCTTGTTGCAAGGTGGCTCATGGACCTGTCAGAACCTATTCATGTGCTCCATAGCAATCCATGGATCCCCTGCTTTAGAAATAGTTCATTGCAGATTAACTGAGATTAATGAAGCTAGATCATTCTTAGATCTTTTTTATTTGTTTTACGGAAAAAGAAGCTTTGAAGCTTTAGAAATCAGGGATTACATTTTTAAACTTCTGTTCTTCTGTGAAATTAACACTATATTGTATAGTTCTTTGGGCATTTCTACTACACTGAGCACCAGACAAGGATGGGCTAGGCCTGGCTAAGTACATTAAATACATCTAATAGGTGTTGGGTAGAGAAGAAAGGCTTAGGCTTATACGTTTAAGAATGGTTTTCTTTTAACAGTTCCCTGGGGCTAACAGCCTGTGTCCTGAAATCATAAGTTTTATAAGCCTGTTTCACCACCTGTGAGTAACTGCTTGCCTCCATAGCAACCTATTTTCTTCCACTCCACACTCCTCATTACCAACCACAACAATTTAGGTTGGATGACCTATATATGCTGACATCTTCAATTTCATACCTGAGAATCTTATAAAGGGATGAGGTTTGGCTTCAAATTCTAGCTCTGCCAGGAGCTGTGTGACATTAGGCAAATTAATTCACAACTGGAGATTCAATTTTACCATCTATTAGATGTATGGGTCAGGTATCAGCACATCCAAACTAATTTGAGGAAACATTTTCTTCCTCAAATTAGTTTGGATGTGCTGATGCCAGTCTTAGCTTGTATTCATAGCTTTTGTCCTCCATCCGTCACCTTCCTATTGCATGTGAACTCAGGCCCTGAATATAGATTTTCTGTTGGTCCTGAGAGCTTCATGTTTCTCTCTACTTCTGATTGAGCACCTAGATTTGACTATTCCCTTACCAGACATCTTGTCAACACCTCCACCTCCAAGAAGGAGGATAAGAGCCATGCTAGGTCTGTCTTGCTTAGCCATTGTGGCCATCTCATAGCTGAGATGTCCTGAGATTCCCCATGTTCACAGGAAGTCCCAGGGCTCCTGGAGCTAAGCTGGACTCTTCTGAAGAAAGGCTTGGAAACTTGAGGACTTTTCCAGTTGTGGCACATGTCAAGATGCTTTTCTCTTCTGCTGTTGTGAACTTAGTCTATTGAACATGACTCAAGGGATGGCTTTGTGCCCTCTTTAGAGAATATGTATGTTCTCTACTAGGTAGGATAACCTCCTTATTATAGGAAAGTGTGGTGGGTTACTTTTGTGTGTCAACTTGGCTGGGTCTGGTTGAGTTGCTGGGCAGCTGAATGTAGTATTCTCCATGATGAGACTGGTAATCAACTCCATGGTGAAATCTACTGGGAGCAGCTGAGGGATGTAACAAGCCTTAGGGATGTAGTCTGCTTCCTGTATATAAAGAGAAGCCTTGGGGAACGGTCTCTAGTTTATGGCACATTTGAACTCTGCATGTAGCTGTGTCATTGTTCAGCAGCCTGCCATGCTCTGCCAACCTTGGGACTTTCAAAGGACTTGAATTAATGGCCTGCCATGTGGTTTGGTAACATCAGGAGTATGCCATTTTATTTGCTGACCTTGGACTTGTTAGCCTCAGCAGCCAGTAGCTGCCTGAGTGAAGAAGATTCCTGTAGCTTCAGTGGGCCAGGAGCAAGAGGCAGAGCTGAAGCCCAAGGTCGAGGGGCTTTCATACAGCCCCTAGAGCTTGGCACTTTGAACTCAGACTTCTAGCATCCCAAACTGTAGGAAAATAAACTCCTGTTTGTTAAGGCCATCCCATTTGTGGTATTTTCTTGTCAGAGCGGCACTTGGTAACCAGAACAGAAAGATAATAATAATATACAAATGTAAACTCTTTTAGCATGCAACCACAGCACCTGCCTTGATATTTAAAGATTTGCTGTTACCACACAACATCAGAAAGCAGAAGTCAGGACAAAGAAGACCAAGCTGTGGTGTGAAGTGGAGAATTGTTCGATTGTACTAAACATTGGAGTACTAGATAATATTATGGGGGGAAAAAGTTGTTAAATTCCTTTTTAACATTCTGTGCTAAAAGAAATTCTAAGGGGATTTTGAATTTAAATATGGTTAAGGGATCATTAAAAAAAGACAGAAATAAATATTTAACTAATTTTGGCTTATGAAAAGTTTTCTTGAGCATAAAGGCAATGAGTCTAAAAGAAAGAGACTGAGAAATATAACTATACACATATTAACTTCATTACATTGAAAACTACAAATTACATATAAGCAAAATTCAAAGGTAAATGTCAAACAAACAATGCACTAATAACTTTTCTAAACCAAGACCATAAAGCAAAATCAAGGCCATTAACAATCAATCATAGAAGATAAATGGCCAAAGGTTATAAAACATTGAGCTTCATTAGTAGTGAAATAAAAATGTACTAAAATGAAACACTATTTTCTCCTATCAAAATAGCAAACATTTTAAAAGATAAGAGCAGCTAAGGCAAGCGTTTGGGGAACTGTCACTTTCATACATATGTACTACTGCTGGTATATATATATATATATATATATATATATATATATAGTACAGTCTTTCTAGGCAGCAGTTTGTCAGTATGGAGCAAAATCATTAAAACATGCCTGCCATTTGACCCAGAAATTCCAATTCTGAATGTTTATCCTGAGGAAATTATCAATGACAACAACCAATATTTATGAATGAAGACATTTATCTAAGCAGATGATTGCATACAATTTGCATTTTTACAATGGAATACTATGAAAAGATAAAAGTTGTTTTTAATTCTCATGGCCCCTGACATGGGTGTATCAGCTCCAAGACAGGTTTATATAATCTGTGAAAGGATGTTTTTCATACTTGTTCTAAATACTACTCACAGGAAAGATATTGGGCAAAATCTCCTTGTCTGGTGGGAATGGGTGAGAAAGACTTACAGTGAGGTGAGCTGACCAGTGGGGGAAAGCATGCTTTTTTTTCATTTTATTTTATTTTATTTTTTTAAATTTTATTTTGATTTGGGTGAAGATTTACAGAGTAAATTTACTTTTCATACAGCAGTTCACATATACTTTGCCTCATGTCATTGACCAAAATTTACAATGCAACAGCTCCCCTCCCACTTCCTCCCCATAGTTAC
>NW_006921680.1:2778984-2795317 GCF_000298275.1 Orycteropus afer afer | reverse complement strand
AGGGTCTGTGCAATCTTTCTGCCTAGTTTGCCATCTTGCCAGAACCGGAAAGCATGCTTTTTTAAAGGTCAAAGAACATTAAGACATGGAATATGCTCTTAATATACTACTGGGTAGATTGTTCACCCTGATAGTGTGACAGTTAAGCATTAGACTTCTAATCAAAAGGTTAGCAGTTCAAATCCACCCAAAGTTCTACAGGAGAAAGACCTGACAATTTGCTTCCATAAGGATTAAAGCCAAGACAACCCTATGGGGCCTTTCTGCTCTATCTCACAAGGTTGCTATGAGTCCAAGTTGGCTCTGCAGCACCTCATAACAATGACAACAAATTTTAAAAAACAAACAATGAAATAATGTATATGTTATGATGCCAATTTTTAAAGATATGTACTTGTATTAAATCTACACTGAGATGTTAACAATGGTTATCTCAAAGTGTCAGGAAGAGAGTTTATTCTTATCCTTTTGTATTTTTTATATTGTCCAAATTATCTACTGTAATCACGTATGAAGAAAACAATACATTTTTTAATTAAAAAGATAGGAAAGAGAAAAAGGCCTTAATAAAGGTGATAAGAAGCTTTCTGGGTCTTACTTTGCTTCCAGAGCCAGAGCAAAGATGCCAGCAGCCAGGGGTGCCGAGGCCGAAGTGCCCGTATGAGTCTCTGTGCAGTCATTGTGCAGGTCAGCACTTGTCTGGATGGCATCAGGGAGGAGAGAAAGAGAGGGAGAACATGTGAGAAGTAAGATCTTGTCCCCATGGGTTAAGCATTCCCAGCACTGCATCTGCTACCATCAGGAAACTCAGCTGATTCGATTCCCTGCTTCCTCCTCCAAGCCACCGGGTGCTTATTTGCCATCTGCTGATATTTTGGTACACTCTCTTCTATATGCAACTTGTCTATAATTCTGGCATCATGATGCCTTTTCTGGGGATGAAGTACTCCCACTATGAATATTTTCTCTTTCGAGATTCCCAAACGAAATGCTGTCTAAAAAAAAAAAAGAGAGCTGTTTCAAAATCACTGTGAATCATGCTGGCCCATTAATCATCAGGTCCATTGTGTTTAGTCTGGTGTATTTAAAAATTCTGTCTCATGCCAGTGGCGTCACGGGGTAGGGGGCATTGAGAACTACACCTGGTGACACTGTCAGAAGGGACACCAACATGACTGTAAAAATTTTGTGCAATGTTTCAGCAGAAATGTGTTATTTTTAATAATAAAAAAAATCCCTGTATTTAGTTACAGTAGGAGTCCTGCTGACACGGTGGTTAAGTATTCAACTGCTATCAAAAGGACAGTGGTTTGAACCCACCAGCCACCTTGTGTTAGAAAAATGAGGCTGTCTGCTTCCATAATGATTTATAGCCTTGGAAATACTATGGGGCAGTTCTACTCTGTCCTATAGAGTTGTTATGAGTCGGAATTCGACTCAATGGCAGTAAGTTTATAACAACAAAACATTTTTCATAAGCTCAGGTTATATTTATCTTTATACCTACAAAGCTAAAACAGTAGGCTAATTTACTTTTTGGACCTTCTAATGCACTCCAGTCAGAGCTGTCATTATTACCCAATACAATGACCCTTTGAAACAAATGGTTTCCATCTGTACGCACTACAAGCACATACTGTTGTTTTCATTACTTCTGGTGTTTTTATAGTCACTGATATTGTCATACTTTCTGGTGTTTTAGCTACAATATTGTGGTAATTATTATTTGTGAACCTCTGTGTGTAGCTCTTTTCGAGAATGAAGTAGTAATTAAAGGAGAAAGATTTCAAAAGGCTTCTGCTCACCTACTAATAATGTAATTCAATGTAGAAAGATTTTACAAAACAATTTTGTTTTTAATATTCATATAATTACCATTCGTATAATTCACCAGCCACTCCTTGGAAGGAAGATGGGGCAATCTACTTTTGTAGTGATACTGCCTCAGAAACCCAAGGAGGGGTTGCTATGAGTCGGATCTGACTCAATGGCAGTGAATTTTTTTTTTTCCAAATAATCTGAGAAATCACATTTGAGCAATTTATAATGATATTTATCATATTTTTTATGACTGAAAGTGACATTATACATTACTAAGTATTCTATATGGTCTGGTACAGTAGAAGGTCCATGAAGGGGGTGACACCATGAGTTCCTGTACTAGGTGACACTAATCCTACTGATGCCACTGCATCATGCAAGATTCCATTTGCCTTCAGATTGACATTTGGCTGCCTCTTCAGCAGAGGAATACGAAACCAGCCAGATTTGAGTAACTCCAAATACTTGCAGAAAATTTGCTTTGTATGTAGGTTGTACTCACTCCTGACTTGACTTCATGCTCATACGTAAATGTTCCTATTTGTACTTAGATGAAAATAGTGGAGTGCTCAAATGGAAATTGTACTGGACTTAGATCTGGGTTCCGTTTCTAGAGCTGCTACTTATTAGATGAGTACCATGGGCTAGTCACTTTGTTTCCCCATCTGGAAAATGAGGTTGAAGTTTCCTGAGTTGTACTGATGATAAATTAGATCATGTCTGTGAAAGCATTTTTGTTCAATATGTGAGAAATTGTCTAGGCTAACTTTAGGGCAATGATGAGATGAAAGGAGAAAAATAAATAAATAAAAAAGAATGTTCCCATCAGTCTGTCTTTAAGAACCACAACACTGCTGGTTTAACAAGCAGTTGGGCCAAAGGATTACTAACAAGACATCTACTCAGGCCTCAGCATTATGTTTTTTAACCACAGATTTCAATGTGTGGGAAGTAGGTGTAAAAAAATAATTTGTTCTTTTATCACTTCCTTTTGCTTCCCACTTGGAGTCACTGCATTTCTCAAGTTATGGTGGCTGTGTTCTGCGGAGGGCTGTGGAAGCAAGGTCACCCTTTTTACCTGTTGACGTAAGTAAGCCCCCAGAGATGACTGTGCTGAGGAAGAGGTTTGCGTTAAGAAAAGGCTAAGTTGTTCCAATTGTCTCAAACAGAATTTACCAGCTGTCTCTCCCATGGCTGGTAGAGGGGGGAGCTTTACAAAGACTGAAACTCTTCTTCCTGCTTCAGTGCAGGTCACCTCCAACAAGGGACAGTCTATGACATGGTGACCGAAATGTCTAACCACCATTTTCTGAAAGGCAGCCCTGGATACCCACAGGTACAAAGACCAACCAGAGACTCAACAAAAGTGAGGCAATTATCTGATATGCCCTTTTCAAAAACCACACAAAATATGCCTTCCATAAAGAACTCTTGGGCAGAATGTTACTTTCTATTACTCAAGTAATTGATGATATGGGTCTGAAAGAGGGGGCAGTGCATGTAAATTGAGAACACAGTTTTTGTGCCTAAACTAGAGGACATTGCAGAAACAGATAGAGTTCCAGAATAATAATCCTGTATCAAGATAATAGTGCCAACGATTTTCGAATTTGTTGAGATGTTATTAATAGGAATTTTACACACATTCCAAGGTCTAATTATTATGGAAGTCATTTGCAATCTGATTGGATCATGACCTGCCATTTCATTAAGTTCAGCATACTTTAGCTACTTGATTCTTTTTGTGTCAGGAATTAAATTGGGGCCTTTACATTTTTTAATGAAAAGTGCCTCTCTCTGTTCTCAAAGCCTCGGAATGGCCCTTCATCATCTTGCCCTTGAAGGGAAATCCGATAATTGCCCTTGGCAGTCTGACTCATGGAAGCGCAGGCACAGCCAAGCGTGGGCTGGAGGAGCTCTCTGAGCCTGTAACCTCCCGGTGCTGCTTATCCGGATGCTGAGAAGTTCACCTCAGGGGAAATTTAGGCTGTTATTTTCCTGCAGGCTGCCCATTTTTAGGAGGCATAACTTGTGTATGCTCTGTATTTTTATCATCTGCCAAAGGGCAAGTCAGACCACATCCCTGCTATTAGAAGATCAACAAGTACAAGGGTGATAAAGCCCCTACAGCCCTGAAATCTTTATGGCTGCTTTCACAGGGGCCTCAGATAAGCAGAATGGACATGTGGCATCTCCACAGTATGCAATGACAGGTTTGGTGGCTTCCCAGGGCTGAGTTTAAAAATATCAGAGAGGTAAGAACATCTTGGCAGAAGTATTATTATCCATGAGAGAGAAAATTTCCCAATATATGCCAGCTTTTCAAGTAAGTAAGCATTAAGTCTCCTCAACTGAGATATCAAGCTTAAGCAAATCAATTTTACCAGAGTTCAGTTAGGAGGATCCTTCGGAATGCAAGCCATGCTCTCTGACCCAAGCAGAGAGAGGCAGACAAAAAAAAAAAAACACTTACAATTCGCTGGTCAGTATAATCCCCGCTGCTGTAAGAGGTAGCCAGTGTGGAGGAGCACTTCTCAGCATACCATGGGGAGAGGCCTTGCTGGGAGGCACTGCTGATAGAGATGGTGTAGATGCTGTCTGTATACCCATCACAGTCACAGTTGTCTCCTTGACGCCCTCCATTTCCTGAAGCCCAGACGAAGATGGAACCCTTGCCTTGTCTCCCCTAAAGGAAAAGCCATAATATATACTATGTTTGTGATCAGCTACTAAACTCAAGTTTGGCAATTTAAACCACCCAGTGGCACTGCAGAAGAAAGACCTGGCAATTTGCTTCTGTAAAGATTACAGTCAAGAAAACTCTATGGAACACTTCTACTCTCTAACATATGGGGTCATCATGAGTTGAAATTGACTTGGTGGCAAGGGTTTTTTTTTTTTTTTTTTTTTTTTTAAATTATTATATATGGGTTGAATCAACTTTATAGCAGTTGAGTTATGGAGTCCCTGAGTGATGCAAACAGTTAACATGCTTGGCTGCTAACAGAAAAGTTGGAGGTTCAAGTCCAACTTTTATGCTTTTTTGTGTGAAAATGTTATGCTCAACAAAGTTTCCATGTTTCTTCCATCCTAGATGCATCTTGAAAGAGACCTTATGATCTACTTCCAATCAATCAACCACTGAAAACCCCATGGAGCACAGTTCTACTCTGAAACACAGGGTCATCGTGAATTGGAATCAACTCTACTGTGGCAACTTTTTCTTCTTTTGTTTGTTTTGTTTGTTTGTTTACCATCTGTTAGCATGGCTGTCATGTCCTGATAAAAATCCTCAAAAAACAAATACATGCATGAAGTTCTTAGAGAGAGTTATTTGGGGTCTATTTTTGACTCTAGGTTCTCCAACATCAGTGCTGAAAATTTCAGAGGACTGCAAGAGCCATCAGGCCCTTGGCTCTACCAGTCCTCCTTCATCTGAGTCCTCTATGGGATCAGCATTGCTTTTCTTCCTTCCTTTCTTTATTATGAGGATTCATAATCTGGCCTGTAGCACTCGTTTGGAGTGCCTGGGTGGTACAAGTTGTAAAGCACTAGACTACTAACTGAAAGGTTGGCAGAAGGAGCCCACCCAGCAGCACTTTGGAAAAGAGGCCTCGTGATCTGCCTCCCAAAGGTCGTAGCCTTGAAATCTCTATGGAACAATTCTAATCTGCACACATAAAGTTGTCATAAATTGGGATTAACAACTGGACAGCAACTAACAACAACAACGACGACCCTTGCTCATATTTTTTCACTCTTCTCTAGGCTATGTCACTATGTTTGAATCTTTGAACTTCCTCTCTTTCTTTCTGCTTGAATCTTCTGGCTGACTGATAGAATCGCACAATCAGGCATTATTCAGATCTGTTTGCAGCTGCATTAAAAGGAACTGTCAATTGAATGGATTTCATCAAGGCCATCCTTTCTATGATTTTCCAATTTGTGCTCACCAAAGTTTCTATGTTTGTTCCATCCTGTGGAGTATAAGGTCTCAGAATGTGTCCAGGAATGCAGTAAATTATTGTATTATTGAATATAATAATATCACCGACACACAAGTGTTCAAAGTATGCACAGTAGAAGGGAGCATGTTGGTATCTTTAAGAATTCATTTTCAGAGCATCCTAAAACATTCAGGGTAATAGTTCATCTGGTATAAAACCGAGAAGCAGTAGAAAAGTGAAAAAGGTCAAAGAAATGTCCAGAATTATGAGATTATTTTTAAGTGAATATTCAAAAAGTAATTAAACTCTGTCCAATGTCAAAGTCAAACAGGGAAAATTCTCTTAACCCCTAACATCCATCCCTCTGAAGAATGATTTGGCTCTCTAAATGCATTTAAAATTGTAAAGGACTTTGATAAGAAATTCATACTCAAACTGCAACCCCCCCTTTAAGGTGTTCTTCCCTTCCCCTCAAATCCAAATGGTCATGTTTCACCTCAGATGGGTTAAGCATCTCACCTGTTTGACACCATATTCAAAAGCCTTCTGGGCTAGTCTTCCAGGCCCCTCCACAGTTTTTCCATCATCATTAGGACCCCAGCTTGCACTGTAAATATCCACATGTCCAGGGTTGAATCCTATTGAACTGGCCTCAATAGCATCGGTCACAATGCCATCCAGCATTCTTATGCCTAAGCAGTAAAAAAAACAGTTGTTGATGTAAGTGTGTATATGTCAAAAGACACAATGCTCTTAGTATTCACATTTTAAATGGACTCTCAAAAGAGTCACAAACAAGGGTAACCACTGGGTGTCCCATACGCCCATGACCCAGCTGCTAACAGAAGAAAGGTACAAGTTACCCCCTCCATAAGCTTTCTTCTCTGCCCTTTAGAAAGAACTAGAAACACTGTGCCGACAGTCCTGATTATTTGTCCCACCTAAGGCTGTCCTCAGTAATACCCCTGAGGGTAAGAGGGCATGACATTGTTGGACAAGAAGTAGTGGCCATGGATGTGCTGATTATAAAATGTCTCAGGTTTCTCCTCCCGTCACCCCACGAGAGAACAGCTTTCAGAAAGTTCCATGAAAGAGCCTTCTTTCATGGCCACATCACTAATGGCTGTGGCCCAGCCTGCACCATACAAAGGACCCTGTACAGAGACCTTGAAGCTTGAAAAGATCTACACACAATAGGAAACTAACAAATTGGAAAGAATCCTTGTTTCTAAGCAGTGATTAAAAATAACCTGGAGGCTATTCTTTTATATGTTTCCTAAGAATCATTTTCAAGGAACAAGCTTCCTTTTCTTCCAAATCATATCAAGGATGAAATCATTGCCATGGATGTTACTCCTGAGGGGGAATCATTTTTCATCAGGAGAAGGTAGATGCAGGGCTCTTTGTGCTTTCCCACAGGCTGTCACCCACCGTCAGACTCATGAATTTAAGAGCTGGGAAGGAAAACACAATTTAGACAGATACACGCAGTTACCCGGTTATTCCTGGCTTCGCGGTAATAATGCAATGGAGTGCACAGCCTTATATTTTCACACTATTACTTACTATGTAACAAAGGTTTTGTTTGTTTGCTTGTTTGTTAAAAAAAAAAGCATGTAATTGACACCATAAGTTATAGTCACATTTGTAAAAGAAATTGTTTAAAAATTAACTTGGGGCTAGAGCATTGAAGGAATAACCAAAACAACAACAAAAAAAAAATCACTGGGTTGGAATCAAAAGGCTTATTTTTCAGTTCTACGTGGCCACGGACTATCTTTTGTTACCTTGAGAACCTTGCTTCTGATTCCTCTTCTATAAAATAAAGGAGTCAGATGATTCTGTCACAATCTGTAGCTACCTACTTCATCATGCCTTCAAAAGTGGATTCATTTTGTACGTATACACAATGTGCACTTCTGCCTTCATTTTCTTTCATTTAACACATCATGGCACTTTGAAGACGCTACTATCCAAGTGTCCAGAATGACACTTAAAATCTAAAAGTGTACTCCATCAGTGACAGATGTATTATATATGACAAGATGTGTATTTATTTGGTTTCCCAAAAGGAATACATAACCAAACTCAAGGTATATTCACGTATCGTTTAATGGGATTTTACTGTAATTGATATGTTCTAAAATTGACCTTTTTTGTTGTTAACTGTTTCTGAAAACTAAACTAAAAGTCCATAACATAACTGTGAAAGCCTAAGGTGGGCATAGTATTGAGGAGATACAAGTATTATATTCTCTGTTAGGCTCTGCAGATTGACTCTCCACCCATCTCCATTGGAACGTGCACTACATGCTTTGAGTTCTACCTTCCCATTGAGTTCAGCTAAGGACGTTGGGAGGTAAGAGGAGAGTGAGGAATCCTTCCTCACTTAGAAACAGGACCTTTGTTATAGTCAAGACCATAGCTTCTGCCTAGTGGCTCTCCTATGGCCCCAGCTCTCTCTCCAGCTTTCACTGACTTCTCCTTCCCCTTGCCTGGACCTTATCAACGTATCATCTGCCTACAATTGCTAGCCTCTTATTGGTTTCCTTATGAACAGTTCCTTTATTAAATTGTCCTCAATTACCCTGATGGAGCATACCTTATGTTTTCTGTAAGGACTCAGACTGAAATAACTAGAGATTCAAAATTCTTACCATCACAAACAACTTTGGCTTCTTAATAGAACAGTTATGGTTTTGTTTTGTTTGTTTGTTTTTTTAATTTTCTAAACTTCTTTTTTTCTGCTATGAAGTGAAGAAAGAAAATTGAGAGGCAGGGAAAATCTTTGCCTAAATTTACCTCTTTCCTCTATTCCCTTAAGGAGCCCTGGTAACGCAGTGGTTAAAACATTTGGCTTCTAACCAAAAGGCCAGTTGTTTGAACCCAAAAGGCTAGCTGCTTCATGGGATAAAGGTGTGGTAGTATGTTTCTGTTAAGATTTACAGCCTTGGAAACCCTATGGGGCTGTTCTACTCTGTCCTATAAGATCACTATATGTTGGAATAGAATTAACAATGGATTTGTTTGTTCTTGTTGTTGTGTTTCTGTTTCCTTAGCAAGAACTCAATGACAAACACATCTAAATCAGAATATATATAAAGTTAGATTTGGTTCAAACACTATTCAACTTTTCAATTTTTTTTTCCCACAAAGATATATGGGCTATATTCAGGAGTATATCTAAGAATACAGATCTATGGATTTGCTTGTAAATCACCCTAAAGTCCTGCAGCTAATTTTGTGTGGAATTTATTTATTCATCTGGTCATTGAAAACACCCACCCTATTGACACCAAATGATGCAAGCCTCTAATTAAAGGACCAACCAACGAAACAACCCTCTGTTTTACCTCCAACTTTGGAATTGTATGCAACTCCGACCCCACACTTGTGATTATTTGCTTGCATGGCAATTTCTCCTGCACATCTGGTCCCATGTCTGAGGATTAAACATAAGAATTATAAAACATACACAAGGACCAAACATTTATTTTATACAAGAAATTCATGTTACATGGATATATATTAGTGTTTTGTCAGTCTTATTGCTGGTTTTCTTCACATCAAATTTAGTTGAAGTGTACGTTCAAATTAAGGGCAGGGACTGGAGCCAGACTATAAATTTAAATTCTGGCTTCTGCCACAACTAGTGGTGTGATCTCAGGTAAGTACTTAACCTCAAACAGTTGTTGCGAGGAACACCTGATGTGGTGTGTAGGGTAGAACAATGAATGGTTGGTATATAGTTAGAACTCAGGAAGTGTTAGCTATTGATACTACAATGCACAACTCTGACTCTTTCAGAAAGCATTTCAAAGAAATGGCTCCACTTCATACTTTTTGTTAGTGAAGTAACTCCTCATTTCACTCCTTAGTGGCTAAATTGAACTAGATTATCCTGGACCAGCCTTAATGGGATATGCTAGGGCAAAGTTCTCACTCAGGTCCTCCTCCCCTTGATGTTTCCATCCTCTAACCATACACCAGGCTCAAACATTTTAAGGGTTTCCTAGTACCAAGAGGAGTTTGAGGTTTTAACAACACACTTCAAACTAATCAAGAGACCTGAACAAGATTGGTTTTGCAGTCAGACAAAGAGGGTAATTTATTATTTCAGCACACATTTTGGAAAAAAAATCATAAAATGCACCAAATTCTACTATTAAGGCATTAATTCATAAATTCTGGAATTAATAATTGCTTTTTCCCATCACTACCCTGATCTCAGGAGGGCCAATATGTCATGAGCACATTAATACAAGTTTTTTGATTTTGTGCTTTTTATTTGGTTTCATGTTTTTCATTGTGGAAGCATCTGGGAGCAATGTGAGGGCTGTTAATGGCTTGAAGAGCCATTGATCAGGCATGTTGACATAGACAAAAAGGACAGAAAGGTCAGCTCTGAAAAACTCTGTCGTCCAATTATTGTTAGACATGACTACACTGGCCATTGATTAATTTAGCCTTGGCTGAAATATGAAAATTCTAAATTGACTGAGCCATTCAAAACAATTCCGTTACATTTAACTATGTTCCTGAAGTGCAAAAAAGATGATTTCCTGGCACTCTGATGGTGTAGTGCTTAAGGCATTTGCCTACTAACCAGAAGGCTGGTGGTTCAAACCCACCAGCCACTCCTCGAAAGGAAGACTGGGTGATCTACTTCCATAGAGATACCTCCTCAGAAACCCAAGGTGGGGTCACTGTGAGTCAGATCCAACTAGAAGGCAGTGAGTTTGGTGGGATTTTTTTTTCCTACTAAATGACATTCTTGCTCCTTCATGTTAATATTGGATAGGAATCCTAAGATCAATATAAAAAAATTTAAAAATAAAAAAAACTCTCTGCCATAGAGTCGGTTCCAACTCATAGCTACCCATTCTTGAGTTTCCAAGGCACTATCTCTATGAAAGTAGATTGCTCAATCTTCCTTCTGAGGAGTACCCACAGAATAATATAATTATGATTAATTTAAGGTCTTTTCTGATACAGCAGGCATCTGCTCCTTTTTTTGTCTGCTAGAATTCTTCCCTTTTGGGAAGACTGCCTCCTTTACTCCTTGTTATTCTTCAATCATAGGGCCTCTCCTCCTAGAGTGCTCTCAAAGATTGATGCAGATTCTGAGAAAGAGAATTAAACTCTTTCCTAGGAATCTTGAACTTGAAATGCCATGTGGACCATGTGAATTTTGCTTCTAGGCAAGAATCTGTCTGAGAATGAAACTAAGCAGAGAAGTGCCACACTAGAAGGTGGAGAGATAGTGTTTGATGTCTTGATGATACATTATTTGAGCTCCTGGATCTTATGATGCCTGAAGCAAGATCATCCTTGGGGTGAATTGAAAACAAAAGAAAGAAAGAAAGAGAAATAATCCCCATCTTGAATAACTTTAAGTCAGGAGCACTTGCAAATGAAACTTTTCTGACTAACATATCCATTATCTGAGAAAGGCAGTCATATTTTAGGTTTCCTTGATACATTTGCCCTCTTTGTCTTAGGGAGAGGAAACATTCAGTTGTCATCCTCTGGGAAATGTCTCCTAGAAGTCACCACTGTCTATATTCCCATTTATACACAAAAGGAGGCAGGACCCAGAATAGCCAAGAAATTCAGTGCCATCTCCAGGCTGAGCCAATAGAATCAACCTATTGACAGACAGTCTCAGTATTGTGCCTCTGTCCCAAAAATGATTTAATGTAACCCCACCTATTATTTTTCTTTATTTACATACTGAGGACTAACTACCTCCTAGTGAAAGTTGTAGTAGTGCCATTGTACAAACATGCGTTGATAACTGTTCCTCCTTATATCCTCACTTCCCACCTTTGTACCTTCAGAAAAAAGGAAGACTTCATCAAAGTGGTTCTATGCTATTCTTTACAGGCCTGCATCTTTTACTTTCCTTAAATCAGGTACTGAGATAAAAGAACCTTCTATTATTTTAGAACAATGGTAGTAACTGGCATTTAAACAAATTGATTTTTTAAAAAAATTATCCCACAAGATAGCTTAAAGACTACTATTATTATACTTAAAATGCCCTTGTCACACATGTTATTTAGCTAGAAAAATAATCCGTAATTGGTGTTGAAATACTGAGGACAGATTCACGCCAGCTTAATAGTAAAAGTTACCTGTGCTTCTAAGGTTTCATTATTCAGTGATTTCCTCTTTTGATTTGCAAAGGAGCATTCAAATGTTGCTGTCATTAATCTCATTTACATAGTAATAAAGAACAGCAGCAACACTGATAATGTGGAGAGATAACGCCCTTGGAATTGGTGGATAATAGGTCTCCAATTGCTATAAAAAGGCCAACATAAAATGAAGCCATTCATTTTCAAAATGTAAGGGATTTATTTCTGACAACATACTGGAAGGTTAATTCTACTTTTTATTACACTTTCGGATAAATGATAGTGATACTACCTTTTTGTTTGATAGTCAAGAGGACTCTTATATATAAGTTGCTTATTGTGTCATTTTCAAATACCAGATTCTGAATTGGCTCAGAGGATTGACTTGGCTTCTGTTCTTATCGAATGATATTCTTGTCATGCTGACTTCTCACTGAAAGAAAGGCCTACCTCAGTTGTTAAATGAAAAGCCTCGACGTTGTCATCATCTTTGTCATTGTCTTCATCATCCTCATCATCTTACTTAACATTTTATATAAATGATTGTATATATAAATTCATTTAATCTTCATAATGACCTAATGAAGTAGATACTATCCCTTTTTAACAGATGATAAAACTGAAGCATAAAAAAGTTAAGGAATTTGCTTGAAGTCACTCAACTATTAGTAGAAGATCTAAGATTGACTCTAACTCTGGCTTCAAAGTCTGTGCTCTTAAATAGTGTAGCTGTCCTACACTAACAGGAGCTCTGGTAGCATAGCACCTAAGGCATTTGACTGCTAACCAGAAGCCTGGTGGTTCAAACCCACCAGCCACTCCTCGGAAGGAAGGTTGGGAAATCTACTTCCATAGTGATACCATCTCGGAAACCCAAGGAGGGGGTCACTACGAGTCACATTTGACTCAATGGCATATAACAACAACAACAATAACTACAGTAACTATGTTATGTGGAGCTTCCATGGCAGGTTACATTTTGAAGCTCAGGGTTTTCAGGAACAAAATAAATTTCATTATATGGGCTGCTTTCTTGGAGTGTAGGAACTCCCTGTGTTGGGGACGTGCGACTATTATAAATATTGTGAGTTTCCTCCTTTTACAAGAGAGAAGATGGAGGTCTGAGTATCCATCCCTCCCTCAACACCTATGAGAAGAGCAACTCTATAGAGTACACCAGATATTCATCTATCACACAGCCACCACCCAAGTTATCACCCAGGGTACAATGTCCTGGGAAGGGGCTTACACCTCTAGCTAACAGTCCCCTCAGCTGCTCCCATGTGGCTAGCACTGAATTTCCTTCACAGTGTTGACCAAGTGGATAGAATGAGAATAGTAGTTTTGTCTCCATTCTAAGAAGAGTGTTCCTTTCTTCCTACACGTGTCATTTATTTCTTCAGGAAGTTCCTTTCAGAAAAATAGGGAGCTGGTGTTTTGAGGAAGAAGGAAATATAGGCAATCCTCTGATTATGAGAGGAGCTCTGGTAGCATAGTGCCTAAGGCACTTGACTGCTGACCAGAAGGCTGGCGGTTCAAACCCACCAGCCACTCCTCGGAAGGAAGGTTGGGCAATCTGCGTCCATAGTGATACTGCCTCGGAAACCCAAGGAGGGGTCGCTATGGGTCGGGTCTGACTCGACAGCACATAACAACAACAACAACTGATTATGAACATCTGACTTCGTACATCCATACTTACAAGCTAACCTCTGTAAAGCCTGCTATGTTAAAAATTTGAAATACCTACAATGGTTCATAATAACAATTGGGTGCTTTGTAACATGCATCAAAAAATCATTTATATTATTATGTTAAAAGTGTTCTAGCATATCTGGAAGTGTTTCTTTAACATTTTTTATGCATAGAAGGAAGGGTACACTATCGACTGAATGCTAAGACAAACATTTGACTATCTGGCATTAGATATGAACCATACCCAATGGTTTCATATTATGTAGAAATTCTACTTAAAGATAGATTTAAGCAATAACCCATTCATAATCCAGGGACTTCCTGTACAGACAGAGAGAGGTAAGTGATTTTCCCCAGGGTCGTCCTCTAACCTGGTATTCAGCAGAGCCATGACTACAGCCAGGCTATAATTACAAGGCCTGACTTCTAGAAGATCAGATGTTCCTGCTGGTCCTGTACCACCTTGGCTCAAAAACATGTCTGGTGACTTGATATAAGCTCTTGGGACACTCCTACTTTCCTCCAAGAGTGTCCCATCCAGAGTTTCCTGTTGTATTGATAATGGAATGTTCCAACTTCAAGGTGATACTTAAAGTCAACCTCTTACTCCTACCATTGAAGAATTAAATGGTACTGAAAGAAACAGTGTCTTTGAATCTGCCACAAGTTACCTTCTTCTCCCCAAAGAAAAAAATAAACACCTAGGAGTTGAGGACAAGTCATGTACCCCAGCCTCCTTTCTTGGGTTCTGCTTGGACTTCTGGAAGGGGGATTATACAAGGAAAGAAACAACTTTAAGTCAATACAGTGCCAGCCACATAGCTGTTCTGAGAGAAAAAGAGAGAGAGGGAGAACTTAGTTGAACCAAGTTAGTTTGTTGGTTAATAGCCCAAAAGAGAGAGCCATCCACAGAGAAAATGAGTGTCACACTTCATGTGACATTCATGAAGAGCTTTGGTTGCTTTGCTCTTTTCTTCCTCACTCCAAAGCAGTAAGCCCTGATTTTGACCTTAGCTTTCATCTATTTTGGGAAAATTTGAATGTCTCCTTGAAGTTTTTGAGAAATTTCATATGAACAAAGATGAGTTCTCAAATGAGCTTGGACACATCGAGGCCAAGGGACTTGAAGGGTGAATTTTCTTTGGGGCTGGCAAAGAGTGTTAAGAACAGCTTCTTGGCCCTCAGTCTTTCTTTGGCCTCTAAGACTTCCTTTAACTTAGAAAGGTCTGACTTGTGGCCTCTCATCACTCTGGCTGCTACAGAGAAATAGCTCAATTAGAAGTCAGATGCTGTCCTTTTACTCTTCTCTTTGGCTTTATAATAGCCAGCAGGTACCCTGGAGCAGACAGCCAACCAGCCCAATGCACTAGAGACTTTCTCAGATTTGAAGCCACACCTCAGGATGTTTTTCTTGGATTTGGGACCAGACATCAGGTCTGACATCTGCATGCTCTTCTGGGAACACTGATGAGGGTGGTTGTGCCCACTACATAAAGTTGTGGCAGATTTATTATCTTGGTCATGTATATTTCTTTTCATGACTAACATCAGGCATATTGTTAATAGCGAAAAATTCATAGAGAAATTAGTGTATATTGAAGTGGCGACACAAGGTTTTTATTCATTATGTTCCAACCATTCTTTCTAATGTTGCAACTATTGCAGTAACACTGGTGGGGAGAATTTCATAACAAAAGAAGTAAGGTAACTGAAATATGACTCTATAAACAAAAGGAGTATAAAAATGGAAGCTTTTGTTTCTGTTTTAAAAATAATAAAATATTGTGACAGGTATTATGTGCATTAACATTTTCTGAAGGCTGAATGTGCATCACATTTATAGTATAATTTTCTCAAATAAGATAAAAGCATTTTAAAGTACTTCATTCCTAAAAATGCACATTTACTCACTTGTTCTCATTTGTGGGATCATATCGGGGAAATGGATCATGGTCATTATCATTAAAATCATAGCTAGCCTCTGGATCCTAAAGAGACAACAGAAATAACACTGTAACATCATAATAAAAGCAGCATTTTCCAAGCCCTCTATCCCTACCGTACTGCCATTCTGAACAATAGCTCAAAAGCCTGCATTTCAGAGTGTCTGGCATGGTCATTGATCATTTATTATACCCATAAACCAAGCAGAGCTGATGAACACAGCAATGTGAGCCAGCATCCAATTCTCTGGAATTGTTACTGAACCCACACAGCTCATAGAGGTGATAGGATATTGGAGGTGGAAGGAATCAGACTTTACTTGGTTTAACCACTTCATTTTCAAGATGAGAAAATTGAGGCCCAGAATAGTTAAAAGAACTAAGGCCACAGAATTAGTTAGTGACATTTTGACACTCATTATCTTATTAGTACTGGGGCAAAAAGGTGGTTGAGGGCTGGGCTAAGGTTTACAGGGATATCCTTCAGCCCCACCAGACATCTTTAATAAATATATAATTTAAGTAAAGAGTGTGTTTGAAATTCAAGACATGCTCCGGATCTATTCCCTTTTCTAACCAGGTTGCTACACTTAAACATCTCTTATACTAATTCTATCACCACAACTGCTATTTCTCAATATTTCCCTTATCTTTCAGTAATTCCTACTTTCTACTCTATGCTAATCTTTTTCACCCATTCTTCCCTTTCCGTTTGCTCCTTGGCTTTGTACCATGGCTGGTGCATGTTGGATGGGCCCAAAGGGGGAGAAAGACAAAGGACAATCTT
>NW_006921680.1:2775672-2777364 GCF_000298275.1 Orycteropus afer afer | reverse complement strand
ACCTTCCTTCCAAGGAGTGGCTGGTGGGTTTGAACTGCCAGCCTTCTGGTGAGCAGTCAAGTGCCTTAGGCACTATGCTACCAGAGCTCCCAATCTTTTAATGCCCACTGGTACAAAGAAAAAAGTTCATGTGGGCTGGCAGAAGGGTGAGGGAAAGAACGAAAGGATGAAGCCTTGACTTTTCATCACTGTGCCCAAGTTCAGGGCCACCTCCTTCCTGTTGAGAGTGAAGGAAATTCCTAATTATGTGTCTATGTAAAGAGCTCCCTAAGTTGTAGTCATGGGAAGACCCAGACTCACATAATTGGCGTAGATGTCCGTGTGATTCCACTCCAAGCCATCATCCAGCACAGTGATAACAACCCCTTTGCCTGTGATCCCTTTTTGCCACACAGGTATCACATGGAGGTCCAGTTTGGGCAGAGCTGCATTCATCCTGGTATCTTGCTGGTAAAGAAAAACAAAATAACATTGATGAAGTAATGGTTTGCTTGCTGCAAAATAAGAACTTAAGCTCTAACCTGGAGACCCATATTTCTTTTCCTGAGATCACTCCACACTTTAGAAGAAGGCAATAAGGTGAAATTAAAAACAAAACAAAGTTAGAGTAGAGCCAAATGAATCATCATTGCTCTTTTCCCAAATGTTCCAATGGAAAATCACTTGAAAAAATGAATTACATTTTGCCCCTTCTCTTCGAACTATATAGTTTCAAAAAAGTGTGTCCCTAATTTTCTTCCATTTATAATATGTTCAAGCTTTTCATCTGCTGAAGTTTTATGTCCCATATTTCCTTCTCCCCTAAAATCCTGAGCCTTCATTGCCACATTGATCTCACTTTATGTTGTCTTGTGCAGTCATTCCTAGATTATTTTCTTTAAAAAAAAAGAAAGAAAGAAAGAAAACAGAACCAGTAATTTCAGTAGATTGTGGTCTTGCCACTTAATTGCTTATTTCCAATTATGAGTGCTTTAAGGAATAAATTCTTGTCAGAAAAGAGTGGGATTTTCTTTTTCAGATTATTTTTCGGATTTTACACTGAGTAGGACTGTAGAAAAAAAAGAGCTATGCATCAAGGGAACACAGATAAGAGAATATTGCTGAGTACGTGAAACATGCAGAGTGCTAGATGAACAGTACCAGGTGAAGGTCTTAGTAATCATTTTATAAATAACAATAATGAAAAGTGTCATTGAGTAGACTGACCCATTGTTGATGTTCTTTAGAAGAAAGTGTGGAAAAAAGGGCCTGCCAAACCACTATGACGCTGAATCACAGATTATTGGCCCAGGACAGAGAAGAAGACCTCTTCTGTCAGTCCCTGGAACAGTTATAGAATGTGATTTTATGAGCATGACCTCTGGACATGAATTATGGCCCCACCACTAATAACTTTGTGATCTTGGCAATCTATTCAACTTGCCAATGACTCTGTTCCTTCACCTAACAAATGGGTGTAATTTTGTATCTACAACATAAGGTTATTTTTGTTGTTGTTAAGTGCCGTCGAGTCGTTTCCGACTCATAGCGACCCCATGCACAGCAGAATGAAACACTGCCCGATCCCGCGTCAGCCCCACAATCCCTGCTATACTTGAGCCCATCATCACAGCCACCGTGTCAATCCATCTCGTTGAAGGCCTCCCCCTCTTTCCTCGACCCTCCACCCTACGAAGCATGGCATCCTTCTCC
>NW_006921680.1:2774218-2775287 GCF_000298275.1 Orycteropus afer afer | reverse complement strand
GCTTCCGTTGGCATCGATTGTAGAACCAAGCAACGTGAATTCTTTGACAACCTCAATCTTCTCTCCATTTATTGTGATGCTGCTCATTGGTCCAGGTTATAGTGAGGAATATTTAGAATATTATTTGACAGTTAGTATTCTAAGTAGATGCACAAAAATTATTAGCTAGCATGTTTGCTAATAAGTATTTTCTATTGCAATGAGCAGGCACTAGGTAGATAAAGAGAATATCAAGAGAAATTGATCCACATTCCCATGTATTATGTAACAAAAGTGTCTATTGTTCATGTTTGTCATGAAAAATAGTATTTCTTAATTTTCTCAACAACAAATATTTGTTTAGCACACATTTTTGCTATAGAGTCTTAATAGTAAAACAGAAGATAAAACACCCTGCAGGCCAGCAGGAACCCTTAAGATTTCTCTACTCAAAGCCCACACACCAATAAGGATTTGATAACTATTTTAAAGGCAAAATGGTTTGTAAATATAGCCATCTGCAAATAGACATTTCTTCTGTTCCCTCCATTATCTTAGTTCACAGGTTTTCACCTGCAGCGTATAAGAATTGCCACTCAGGGCTATATATTCTGAACCATACTCACTGGACTTTGTGAGTGACTTAAAGGGTTCTCAAGAGTAACTTTGACCAAATGTTATTTTTGCCATGAGTCCTGTTTTTGGAACCACTAACCACCTTCTCAGATTATTTTCTCAGCATACAGATAGAATAAGTATGGTGAAATCATACAACCCTGATCCATACATTGATTGTAAACCATGCAGTACCCCATGCTCTGTTCAAACAACTGTGTCTTTGTTTTCATAAGCAAAATTAAGTGTTCTGCAATTCCCATTCTTTGCACTGCTACACATAATTTGTATGATACACAATTGAATACCTTTCCATGGTTAATGAAACATGGGTATACATCTTTCTAGTATCTTATGCTTTCAGCAGTATCCATCAGCAGTGATATCCTTTATTCCATACATCTTCTATATCCAGCTTGAATTTCTGGCAGTTCCCTGTCAATGTACTACTACAAGAGTTTTTAATTATTTTTAG
>NW_006921680.1:2760384-2773463 GCF_000298275.1 Orycteropus afer afer | reverse complement strand
TCCTGTGCAGTCTTTTACTTCATCATTTTTAGACTATATAAAGAAGAATGTGGCATCAGGTTTGAAGGAAGACTCATTAAGAACAAGCAATATGACAAATGACATAACCTTGCTTGCTGAAAGTGAAGAAGATATGAAGCACTTACTTTTGAAGATCAAAGACTATAATCTCCATACAGAAAGCAGAAATCCTCACAACTGGACCAACCAACAAGCAACATCATGATAAATTGATAAAATGTTGAAGTTGTCAAGGGTTTCATTTTACTTGGATCCACAATTAATGCCCACGAAAGCAGCAGTCAAAAAATCAAATGACCTATTGCTCTGGGCAAATGTGCTGCAAAAGACCTCTTTAAATTTTTTTTTTTTTTTTAAAAAAAACAGAGATGTAATTTTGAAGACTAAAGTGCACCTGAACCAAGCTATGGTATTTTCTATCACCTTTCATGCAAGTGAAAGCTAGACAATGAATAAGGAGGGTCAAAGAAGAACAGACAGCTTTGAATTATGGTGTTAGTGAGGAATATTAAATATACCATGGACTGCCAGAAAAATGAACAAAGTATAGCCAGTACGCTCCTTGGAAGTGAGGATGACAAGATTTTGTCTCACATACTTCAGATATATTATCAGAATAAACCAGTCCCTAGAAAAAGGACTTCATGCTTGATAAAGTAGAGGTTCAGAAAAAAGAGGAAGACCTTCAATGAGATGTATTGACACAATAGCTACAACAATGGGGCCAAGCATAGCAATAACCGTGAGGATGGCACAGGACCAGGCAGTATTTTGTTCTGTGTGGATAGAGTTGCTATGAGTCAGGCTGACTCGATGGTACCTAACAACAACACTGGAAACATAAGATATGACTCTTCTGCTCTTACTCCAGATAAGCTTAAGAGGACAAAGAAACAACAATTCCTTCCATCCTAACAGTTAAAGACCTGTGACTCAGACAACCTCTATCAGATAGATACAAGATTCCAATCATGAAATGTCCCATCAGCTTTAATTTCCAGGTAAAATAGCCTTTGCCAAATTTTCATTTAAAAAATACATTGTGCAGATGTAATAAAATAAAGAACCCAAGTTCTATAGGTACTTACCAAGTACCACTGCTGGTTCCACATTGGGTCATTGAAGAGATTTAATGCTGCATCTCTTACAGCTGCACGTTTACTCCTCTTTTTTTCATACTGCTGCTCAGCCCATATCACCTACAAGGATTTTTATAGCAAGAAAACCAACAGTCAAATAGCCACTTCTGTGTAATTACTCTTTTTTTTTTTTTTTAGCTCCATCAAGTACCCTCCCCATCAGAGTTCAGGCAGCTCCACAATGTTTTCATTTGACTACAGATCAACCTGGCAGCTCAGTCAGAAAAAGGGATTGCCCACTGGGGAGATGAACATTTCCTCTATTACAGTAAAGTATACCTTTAGGGGGAGGAGAAGCAGTCAGTGAAGTGATGATTCCTTCAAATTAGTTACACTGTGGTTACAAGGGAAGTAAAAGTTCAGCCTGCTTTTATCAGCAAATGGACCATAATACCCATTTTTACATTGAAGTTTCAAGGGTTGATAGCTGAAAATTTGCCCATTTTCATGGAATGAGTCAACAAGCTGAGGGATTCCAGAGATTGCTTTTATTGTGCTTTTATGGCTTAATTTCTCTTTCTTTACATAGAAATAGTAGAAATTGCAAATGTTACACAAGCTGAGAAAGGTGTGTGTCTTTGCATACTCAAAATTCTGGTTCCTCTGTGCATCAAAGTCTGCTGCTGAAGAGTATTTAATATGAGAAACAGATCCAGGGTGATGAATGAGTACTACTAGCCATGCATATTTACCATGAATTCAGCCTCATGTATTATGCAAAGAGATCTGACAATATGAATATAACCTCCCCCATGTTTATGGTGTAGTCCTACTACACTTGAGGCCCTGAGAGGATGAAGGGCTTCCTGGTGGTTATACAGCTATGAGATAATGTCATACTCTTATTTTGCAGGCCACGTGACCATTTCCTGTGCAAAAACATCCCTGCTGTTGTATACATGGTGATAGTCCAGTGTGTAGTGGGATATTGTTAAGGCTCTGGTAGTGTAGTGCCTAAGGTACTTGATTGCTAACCAGAAGGCTAGCAGTTCAAACCCACCAGCCACTCCTCAGAAGGAAGTTTGGGCAATCTACTTCCATAGTGATACCACCTAAGAAACCCAAGGAGGGGTCGCTATGAGTCAGGCCTGACTTGACAGCACATAACAACAACAACAACAACACTTGTGAATCAGGTCCAAAAATAAAAACTGGAAAATAATTTACAACTAAATAATCAAGTCACCTCTCCACTTAGACTGTCCTGGATTTTTAATTAGAAGATGTACTGCAAACCTATTATAAACATTGGGAGGGAATTGAGAGCTAGAAATTAGTCACTGTAATTTATTTTATAACTATAATTTATTTTTAAAGTGCCTGTATTTCCAAGCTTAATTGTTTTGGCTTAAAATACTCTAATACTTGGAATATACTGCCTGTCAGCTGGGTTGATACTGTGGAAGCTGGCTGCAAGGGAACAAGTACTAATCTTTAGAGGAGATAGTCACTTATATTTGGAGATTTCATTAATAGACTTGTAAAGATAGCCTATTACTGCATTTCCAGGGCTAATTTAAAAAAAAATATTATGCCTCACCAAAAAAGAACACTAAAATGAAAATTGAGGACAATTTTTTTAAAATGGAAGATTAGAAGAGGCACTCTGCCATCTGATCAGATAAACAACCAATTATAGGAAACAGTGTTATGATTAATGTCATTAACTCAGAAGCCCATATCAATCTCTAGAAAAGCATATCAAATGAAACAGAGAAAATTGGTGTTATCTTTCTATTATGCATATAACAGGAATTATGTACCTAATTGTGAACAAAGTTTTTGATCAGGAAAGAGCATTAAAAATCATCTAGTGCAGACTTCCACTACAAGCTTCTATGAGTTCTAGGATTTTTTCCTAACATAAAGTTATTCTGGGGCTAATTTCCATTAGGATTATATATACTCCTTAAGTAGGAGTCTATGTTAGAGAGTAAATTCTTAGCTTTTCTTCATTATGTCTTATAGTTGCCCCCCCAAATCAATGAACTATCAACATATATAAAGACTAGATTGCAACACTTGTTCATTTTAGTGAGATATTTTGAGTAATAATAATAGGTATGCTCCACTCTGTCCAATTTTCTCCTATGGAGATGAGAAGGGAGGGCTGTCTGATTTCCTTGTGCATTCATGCCTGTTATGCATTGAGTCAGAGAAGAGAGTCTCTCTCCTGCTTTGTACAAGGACTAAGCTTAGTCACCATGTTTGAAGTTGTCCTACTTTTTTCAAGGCCCACATACAATAAGCCATCTGCCTTGGAGTGGGGCAGGGAAGGCGTTAGTGGACAAGAAACTAATAATGTAAGTTTCAGAGCTTCCTATTTGATCTCCCATATCCAGCTAGCCAGCCACAAAGCTAAGATCTAGAAATGAGCTGCATGCTGCTGTCCATGGTCCTGACACAGCATTCTTGGTCCAAATGTGTTTGCTTCTCTTGCTTTTGGACACTGGTTACTCAGGCCAACTCTTTCCGTCATAATTTGCCTTCTTCTTTTTAAAATTTATAATAAAGAACAAACCAAGAATATTATTTCACAAGCCTCATGAATTTCATGTACTGCCAACAGTTCTATCACCTTTCTGTCACTTACACGTTTTTTTTCTTTTCTGGGAAAATGAGAAAATGTATTCTTTCTCCCATCAAGCTTCCAAAATTCTCTAGTGTGTTCTTGGCAACAAGATTCACATATACAGATAACAAGTCAGGCAGGAGAAATTTCCATTAGTTTGGTACCTGCCACATTCTTGAGAAAAGGCAATACTGTGTATGTAAATAGCATTCCTCCCCCCCGAAAAAATCAACATATTCTATTGATATGTTGAAACTAGATCTCAAAAATCCACATCAAAAAAATACACTAAATGTACATACAATGGTCTCCATCCTATTTATCTATATTTATTCTAGGCATTTCCTGCTTTTGCCTTATCATTGGTTATACATAGAAACAAGGATGGAAAATGATCAAATGCTTTGGGTCAAGTAATATAATAATTACAGAAACATTTACTTTGTATAGACATTGACTTGGAATGTTAGCATGAACACTATAACCAAGTCAAGTAGAAACAGCCAATTTTTTTTTTAATTCCACTGAAATCTTATTGAAAGCAAGGTTCATCTATTTCTATGTCATCCCCACATTGGCAATTAAAGTGTTTGGTACATAACAGGTACATAATATGAGGTTGTTGATTAATTGTATTGTCAACATTGTCAATACTGCTGTCACTTGGTTTTCAATACTTAATTTCATGCTGTTACACTTGATTTGTGAGTATGTATACACACACACACAGATCTAGTGGCACAGTGGTTAAAGCACTTGCCTACTAAAAAAAAGGTTGACAGTTTAAACTCACCAGCTGCTTTGAAGGGGAAAGATAAGGCAATCTGCTTCCATAAAGATTTACAGCTTTGGAAACAATATAAGGCAGTTATAATCTGTCCTAAAGGATCACTATGAATTGGAACCGACTCAACAGCAACGAGTTTGGTTTTTGGTTTTCTGTATATAAATGTGTGTGTGTGTGTGGGGGGGGTATTTATACAGGTAATCTTTGATTTATGACAAAGTTCCATTCTGATGATTTCATCACAACTTGAACACCTAAATTTATTTTAGTTTTCATTATTATTGCATTTTATTATCAGTTTCTATAAATCTTATTTTCATTTACCTTTGGAGTTTGGAAACATGTCTGTAAGTAAATGTCTGTAAGTGAACACCTGAGAGTGATAACATCAGCAAATTATGCACAGCAACACTGTAAGAAGTACATACTACTAATGATGTACCAAAAGCAAAAAACAGCTTTAAGTGCAGTTTGTCATAAATTGGGTATTATCTCTCTCTATATATACATATTTCAGTTTGATTAGCTCAACCAATGTAGTCAAATTTTCTTCTTATTATGTGCAATTATGATCCTATGAAAAAGAACACTATAGATAATTTATCAAATATCAAAAGAATCATATTTACAAGGTGCTTATGCACTTGTGGGAAATCATAAAGAAAGTAGATAGGTCAGGGTCAAAGACAAACCCACAGCACTTACTCGTTCATCATCAGATAATCTTTTAGTGATATGCACCGCACTCCTACGAGATCTTCGAGGATGGTTTTTATGTCTGAATAAGTAATGATTTTCAAGAGATCCAATCTATAAAAGAAAATTAAAAAATAAAATTCACTTCCCAAAAGAAGTAAGCACGGGCTAGTTTGAAACACAACTAGACACAGGTGACTATTATTAAACCCATTCCTCAACCTGTGTTACCTTGTTTTTTCCTTCATGAGAAAAACAGTGATAGACGCTTTCCTTATTTTGTCAGTATTTAAAGAAATGATGCCCAGGGTATTATTACTTGGACTTATAGTGTATTTGAGCAGCTGGTGATTCTTCTGTTTCATACCTTTTAGAGGAAGTACAATTGATTTTTTATGTAACACTGTTGTGTATGAAGGCATTTCCTTAAAAATACCAATTTAATCAAATTTATCCTGTCAGAGAACAATAATTTGTTGAAAGCAGCCAAACTCTTTGAATCTTACATATGATCAGTGCCACTTTCAGCTACAGCAATTCGTTGTTGTTATAAAATGTACTTATTGAATCCATGATAATAACTGTAATCAGTTACTAGCTATGGCCATTCGATTTTCCTCTAGTTCAAGGCTTTTGGGAAAGGGCACGCCACATTTAGGGCAGGTGTTTCACCTTAGGGTCTGTCTAGGAGACTATGCATACCTTTGGTCTATTTAGAACCATTTTCATTATTATTTTAAGCTGGTGTCCCTTTATTTAAAATAGTACTTAATTCAAACAGACCACATCATCTAAATACCCTGTATTCTCTAATAAAAACACAATTGACAATGGGTTATTTAAATAGAAAGGAGCACTAGTAGCACTGTGGTTAAAGCATTGGGCTGCTAACCAAATGGTAGGCAGTTCAAACCCACCAGCCATTATGTGAGAGAAAGATGAGGCAGTCTGCTTCCATAAAGATTTACAGCCCTGGAAACTCTATGGGGCACTTCTACTCTGTCCTGAAGGGTTGTTATGAGACAGAATCAGCTCATTGTCAGTAGGAAGTTATTTAACAAAAAATATGTTCTGTATGTTGTTGATTCTCAACATCTAGACAAATTTTTAGTAAAGATGCTTAGGCCCTGCCCAAGCCTACTGAATCTTAAGGAGAGACTCTGCTATAAGCTCTAGATGGAGTTGGTGAAAGAGATAAACAGCTGTAGAAAAAGATCATCAACGTTTAGTCCTGTCTTTCCTCTCAACTGGTTTTGCACCTGGTCATTCCATTAATCTTAGCTTTATCCCTAGGCCATAAGAGATTCTGAGATAACAGTGCTAGGTTAGTGTAAACAAGGTAGGAAATAAGCAGAACCAGGAACTTATTAACAGTCTTTCAGGGAAATATGTATACACACACACACACACACACACATATTTAAGATTTTTATTATTATGCCATTTTAACTAGAAGTGGCTAGAGAAAATATAGCTTGTGAAAATCATATGCAAATATAGGTGGCTTTTCCCTCCACTTTTTAAAAATCTCTTGTGGCCATGCCATCCCTTCTCAGAAGATTCTAGCAAGAATACTGGTTTGTTGCCTTTTAGTTTTGTGATTTTTATTTGTCTATTTTGAAAAGCAATTCCCACATTGAGTGGTCCAGCTTTGGATGTGTCTGACTCTAACAGGCAAGCAAAGAAAGAAAGATTTATTTTTTTGCTTCCCCCCCCCCCCAATCCTCTTTCACATAGTTACTGGTGACATTTAGCTTTCCAGTAGCTGCCCAAGGGATAAAGGATTAAATCCCCAGTTTTTTTCCATAAGATACACAAGATTTCCATAATGTCTACCTTACCTGCCAGTACAGCTCCATCTGCTGCTTATTCTCCCTTTGAAAGAAAAGCAAACAAACCAACAAACAAACTCACTCCCACAGTTCCAACTCCCTTTAATTTACCAACAACTACTTGAAGTTACTTGATTTACTGTTAAACTCCTTTGTGTCTCCTTGTCTTTGCCACAAGCTCTTCCCTATGCTTCAGCTACCTTTTGCAATTTCAGTATGTCCTCCTGGAGCACTCCACCTCTTATTCCTAAACCCTGTGCAAATGTATCCTTTGCTGGACAATCTTGTGTTCACCTCTCTCCAATCCCCTTCCATCCTCATTCCTTTAATTGATAAATACTGAGAAGCCTTCTATTACTACACAAATTGTATAATTTGCTTCTAAGCCAGTCTCCTCTAGAAACTTGACTCCTTAATGGTGTTTCTTTTCCTTCTGCTGTTCTTCAGCACCCAACACCCAGCCTGCCACAGCTTAAGGGTTGGGCAAAAGCAAAATGCTAGGTCTGCGTCTGGGACACCGGGAAGTCAATCTGTGTACTAGCTTTCCTGCCAAGCATTTCAAAGACAGCTTGGCACATAAAGTTGGAAAATGAAGCCTCTGGCAAGGGAAGTCGTATTCCCCGGTGGATTCGATCTATGGAATAGCCAACGCCTACACGGATTACTCATACGTGACTTCAGCAGCGTCTCTACCACCACCTCCAGAAGGGGGAAAAAAAAAAAAAAAAAAAAAAAAAAAATGTTTTACAAAAAAAAAAAAAAAACTCGTATGCCGTCTTAAAAAAAAAAAAAAAACGCGCCAAAATGTTTTACAACTCCCTCCTCTCCGGTTTCAACGCACAACTTCCAAGGCAAATGGTGAGGGTTTGGCTCTGAACCAAGGGGAAAAAAAAGCTCTAGCTTGTATCTCACACCTCATCGGACTCCTCTTGCTATCGCCCAGCCAAGCAATCCCCTCTACTCCCTTCATCACATCTCTCATTAAAGCTATTTATTAATCCAACCCCACTTGGACAGAACAGTTTCTAGCACAAACTGAAAACCCTAGCAAAGTGATTACGCACTTGACTGAGGAACAAGAAAGAAATAGATCCCTTCCCCACAGTCAATTCCGGAGCTCGACTCCGCAGGGGGGCTGGCAAAGCAAAGTTGTGAAGCTGGGACTTTGCAAGTTCACCGTGAAATCCCAGAGCTCCACGGAAAGGTGTGGAGAGTTGGTCCCCGTGTGCTTCACCCACCTCTTCTCCCGCAGGCTCCCCAGGCCACTCCGCAGGCCCCCAGTCTTACAGCCATGAGTCTCCTCAGCTGGCGCTCTCCGATGCCCTGGGCGAAACCCCCAAAAGTGCCCAGGGGCAACCCCAAGACTGCCTGGTCCCTTGTATCAGGACTAGTATCTGATGCTGCCATATTGGAAAGAGGGAAACAGCCGTTTCCTGACGCAGAACGAATGGTTCCTGGGGAACAGAATGCACCACCTCTCCCGGGGGGCGCTTGAGTGGCGAGACCCCGCGTGCATCTCAAGTTCCCTAAACAAGCGTCGAGGGATCTTTCTTGCAAACAACGCAGAAGTAGATTTCAATTCTCCAGCGGGTGACTGCTAGGATAAGCTCTACTCAGCTGCAGAGGCTTCCTTCTGCTTGGCTGCTCCTGGCCCAAACTGTAAATAATGCATGCTCCTCTCCAAGCGCATCTGGGGCGAGAGCTGAAGAAGCTCCTTACTCTTTGCCACACTGGACGCAGGGGAGTGAGTGCAACCTGGCGCTCCTACCTGGGAGACCGCGCTCCAGTCCCTCTAGTCCCCACGGGCCCCAGAAAGTTTCTTGAAAGTTCAAACTCTTACCTGACCCAAAAGGTCATAGCCCAGTTCCTCAGCGATGGCTGAGGCTGCCTCTGGTCCCCCGGAGATCTCCGCCGCCCATTCATTGACAAACTGCCTCTTTGCTCCCACACTGCTCAAAGCACACCAAGCGCAGAAGAGGGTGAAAACAGTACCCTGCAGAACCCAGCCTCTGGGCTTCATGGCTCAGAAACCGGTCCGCACACAAGTGAGAAGGAGAGATGGACGAGAGACAAGGTAGGAGAAAAGACAGAAAGACTCGCCTTTCCCACCCTTGGGTTTGGACCACTTCTCTCTGCTGGTTGCTCTGAACCGAGATAGGAGGCGCGCTAGGAAAGGCAGGGCGGCGGCGAGCGCTCAGCGCAGCGCTTTGCTCTCCCGCCTGAGTGAAGCCCCAACCCTTGCGAGCCAGAATGGAAATGAGTGTTTACACGTCAAATCGACGAAAGCCATCTCTTGACGTCAGATCTACCTGGACTAAGATCTGGATGGTATTCCCGCCGGGGTAGAGAAGTGGCTAAAATAAGCAGCGAGGGATTAAGAAAAGGAAGGAACAGTTTTCTGAGATCAGTTATATCGGCTCCCTGTCTACCCTTAAATTCTGTAGCTGTGAGAAGCTTCCTCACTTCTCAAAGAGAAGTACCCCATTTGAATGTAACTACTGAGAACCAAGGGAGCTCTGGTAGCATAGTGCCTAAGGCACTTGACTGCTAACCAGAGGGCTGGCGGTTCAAACCCACCAGTAACTCCTCGGAAGGAAGATGGGGCAATCTACTTCCGTAGTGATACTGTCTCGGAAACCCAAGGAGGTTTCCCCCAAGGAGGGGTCACTGTGAGTCGGGTCCTACTCCAAAGCACATAACAATAAACAAGAACAACCGAGAACAGATGCCTGGGAGTGCAGCACACTTCCCCTCCCTTCCATCCGTTTTCTTTATATTTATTTGATCCTTTCTCCTGGGTGCATGTGTGTGCGTGGGGGGGGGGGGTTAGGATCTTTATAATGACGCTTTGGGTATCAGCATCTGCTATGAAGAACAGGGCTGTTAGATCTCCCAAAGGGACAGAGGCGGGCAGAGCACAGCGAAGGCAGGAAACTGCTACTACCTTGACACTGCTGTAAATCACCAAAGAAAATGAGCGTGTCTCCAAGATAATGGCAAAGCAATAACTTTTCAAAATTTACTTTTTAACCATTCAAACCACTTTAATTTGCAATTTTACTTCCTTCTTTCCTCTTTTTATCACCCTTGGTAACACAACAAAACAATATTTAAAATTCAGTTCCATAGTACCACCACCATGCTTGTCTAAAAAAAAAAAAAAAAAGATTAATCAGTATTTTTTTAAAGCAGAAAAGTATTCGTTTTATCTATCTTAGTTATCAACAAGAAAGTCTAACGTTAAAAAAAAAAAAAATAGAAGAAGAAGATCTAAGGCTCCAAATGAGGCCGTGTGGACTCGGGGTTGGGGAAGGGGAGGGGTGTGAATCATTAACGCTGCTCAACTTTCGCGTTTTTCCCTCAGAGGGGCTTTCCCTTATCTGTTGAACTGAGGCTGTGCCATTATTTTCTCATGAGCCGCACAATGCCTCTTTGTGGAAGAGGCTCACCCTGAAGAAAGAGTATAAACAACCCTGTAAATAAGACCCCCAGAGAAAAATGAGTTATTAGAATCCTGAACCCGGATAGTCTAGAATTCAGCACAGAAGATTGGACAGCGATGTTATACGCGCGGCTGCTGCCAAAGCCGCTCTTCCTTCTGAGCACCAAGGACCGCCGCCCTTCTGCAGCTGGCCAGAACTGAGCTGTTTCCCTTCTGATCTGTGCCTTTTTCCTGTTTTGATTAGCAAAATATGAAATTGATCGGGGAGTGGGGGTGGACATGGAACTTGATTAGTCTCATGACCGTGGCTACTTGCGTGGAGCTCCCAGAAACTGGCTGAACTCAACCCAGAAGAAAAATTGCTGTGAGGTGAAATGGAGAGAACCTAGTGTCTGAGGAAGTTATGTATTTATTTCTTCAAAGCTTCCAACCACTGGAGGGCGCAGTTTGGGAGATAGAGAGAAAGAGAGAGAGAGAGAGAGAGAGAGAGAGAGAGATTTTTACAGGAAGCAAATGCCACAGGACTTTAAGGAGGATGAGAGACTCTGGGACTCTTTAGTAATATTTTTTATAGTAGTAATAATTCTTTATTTGCCTTCCTTTTGGAGAAAATATGGTCTAGACTGAGAATTTCTTTAAGCATAAGACTTCATAACAAAAACAAGTATCAATGTTAATAAGCCATACGATACAGTTAATTGTTTTTTATAATAATGTGAATCAATCTCATGTGAGTAAATCTCACATGGTGTATTGTGGAATGGGCTCAGATTGATTGTTCTTCTGTCAGCTCTGTAAATCCACATGTATGAGTGATGATGGTTTGGTGAGCTTTCTTCCTTCCCTTCACACCTCTCCCTTACTTGTGGCCTCAGTTCTCCAGGCTATTTAATTCTCAGAGCAGACAGATGCTAACTGTGTGGTAGCTAAGCAAGGAAACCATAGGCAATGTTTAATAATGGTAGTCTCATTAGAACAAGAACATTTTTGCCGTTTACTTATTATTGTTCTAGAAAATCAGAGTTTTGAGAATAAGGCTAGTGTCTCATTAATGAAGGTTGTTAGCCTCAGCAGCCAGTAGCTGCCTGAGTCAAGAGATGGCTCTAGCTTCAGTGGGCCAGGAGCAAGAGGCAGAGGTGAAGCCCAAGGTTGAGGGGCTTTTACCCAGCCCTTAGAGCCTGGCACTTTGACTTCTAGCCTCCCAAACTATTTTATTCTGAAGAGAATAAACTCCTATTTGTTCAAGCCATCCCATTTATGGTATATTCTTGTCAGAGCAGCACTATGTAATCAAAACAATTCTTTTGAGTTGTGGTTTTGGCAAAGAATACTGAAAGTACCATGGACTGCCAGAAGAATGAACAAATCTTCCCTGGAAGAAGTGTAGCCAGAATGCTCTTTGGAAGTGAGAATGGCCAGACTTTGTCTCACCTACTTTGGTCATGTTGTCAGAAGGGACCATCTCCTGGAGGAGGTATCATGCTTCATAAAGCAGAGGATCAGCCAAAAAAAAAAAAAAAAAAAAGAGAGAGACACAGAGAGAGAGAGAGAGAAAGGCCCTCAACAACATGGATTGACACAGTGTCTGCAACTATGGGCTCATGTAAAGCAAGGATTGTGAGGATGGAGCATGACTAGCCAGTGTTTTGTTCTGTTGTATATAGGGCTGCAGAGCTGACTCAATGGAAACTAACAACAGCAACATGGGACAAAATAAAGAAATTCATTACATTATCTTTATATAATACCTCACAGCTGTTGAGTCAGATCTGATTGATAGTGACCCCTCCTTGGGTTTCCAAGCCAGTATCACTACAGAAATAGATTGCTCAACTTTCCTTCTGAGGAGTGACTAGTAGGTTTGAACTGCCAGCTTTCTGGTTAGCAGTCAAATACCTTAGGCACTATACCCCTAGCATTCCCTTAAATGATATAATTTTAAGAAAAATAAAATATATTTGGAGCAATATATTAAAATTGAATCTGAATAACTTTAAATTGAGAAATGTGAACATGCTTCCATCAATATAAATTTTTATCTCAGGTTTATGCTTGAAAAGCTATATTCTATTTCTAACCAAGACATTTTAATGATAATCCTTTCAAATTCTTGCTAGTTGCTGTCAATGAGAATTTCTAATTGCACATGTTGTTGTTATTGTTGTTATGTTTTCTTGAGCCATCTCTGACTCAGAGCAACCCTATGTACAACAGAATGAAACACTGCCCAGTCCTGTGCAAGCCTCATATCCCTAGTATACCTGTGCCCATTACCACAGCCAGCATGTCTATCTATTCTCTTGGGGACCTTCCCCTCTTTTGTTATTCCTCCACTTTACCAAGCATGACATCCTTTTCCAGAGAATGGTCCCTTCTGACAATATGACAAAGTCGTCGTTGTTGTTGTTAGATGCAGTCGAGGTTGTTGTTGTTAGATGCAGTCGAGTCATTTTCGACTCATAGCAAACACACGCACAGCAGAACGAAACACTGCCCGATCCCATGCCAGCTCCACAATCCCTGCTATACTTGAGCCCATCATCACAGCCACCATGTCAATCCATCTCGTTGAAGGCCTCCCCCTCTTTCG
>NW_006921680.1:2755044-2758074 GCF_000298275.1 Orycteropus afer afer | reverse complement strand
GGTCAATTTCAGACTGCAGAAGTTGATAAAATTCTTCAATTTCCTCATCTTTGGCTTTGGTGGTTGGTGCATAAATTTGAATAATAGTCATATTAGCAGGTCTTCCTTGTAGGTATATGAATATATCCTATCAGTGACAGCATTGTCCTTCAGGACAGATCTTGAAACATCCTTTGTTATGATGAATGCCACATCATTCCTCTTCAAACTGTCATTCCCAGCATAGTAGATCACATGGTTGTGTGATTCAAAATGGCCAAAACCAGGCTTAAAAATCGGGACGTAGCTTCCTCACTTCTGATCCTGTGGAGTCCTTCTGCGGGACTGGAACCATAAAGGAAAATTTTCAGATAGACACAATGGGCAAAAATGGTGATAGTGAAAAATCTGCACTAGAGGCCAAAATCTGTCATCAAATTATTATTATTATTTTTTTTTTGTGATTTATTTTGTGAGTATTATTTTGGTGATTTTAATTTGCCATGGGACAAATTTCTAAAAGAACAGATCAAACTAGATGAAGGACCTCTGGAGATAATGGTAAAATTCAACAGGTTAAACCGTCTAACAACAGACTTTAATGTAATAGTAGAAGCACTGAGCAAATTAAAAGTAGAACTCATAGAAATAAGTAAAGATAAAATTAAAATCAGAAGATCTCCAAGGAGACCCCTCTCTGAAGTACTGATGAGTATAAAAATGATGTTAAAAACAGATCTGTTTATATTAAAGGCTTCTCAACTGATACAACCCTTGATGACATAAAAGAATGGTTAGAAGACAAAGGTCAAGTACTACATATTCAGATGAGAAAAACATTGCACAGAGCATTTAAGGGATCAATATTTGTTGTGTTTGATAGCATTGAAATTGCTAAGGAGTTTGTAGAGACTCCTGGCCAGAAGTACAATGACACAGACCTGCTAATACTTTTCAAGGAATATTACTTTGCAAAAAAGAATGAAGAAAGAAAACAAAACAAAGTGGAAGCTAAAATTTGAGCTGAACAAGAGCAAGAAGAAAAACAGAAGTTATCAGAAGATCCTGAAATGAAATCTCTAGAAGAAAAGATGGGCTGCTTGCTAAAGTCTTCAGGTGACTTAGATGATCAGACCTGTAGAGAAGATTTACCCATCCTTTTCTCAACTCATGGAGAAATAAAATGGATAGACTTTGTCAGAGGCACAAAAGATGGAGTAATTCTATTTAAAGGAAAAGCTAAAGAAGTACTGGATAAAGCCAAAGATGGAAGTAATGTAACCTGCAATTAAGGAACAAAGAAGTAACATGGGAAGTACTAGAAGGAGAGGTGGAAAAAGCAGCATTGAAAAAAATTATGGAAGGCCATCAAGAATCTCTAAACAAACGGAAGTCAAAGGGTCACAAATTTAAAGGAAAAGGAAAGGGAAATAAAATTGCCCAGACTGGATCTGCTAGAGGAAAAGTACTGTTTCAGGGCAAGAAAACAAAATTTGGTAGTGATGATGAATGTGATGAAAATGGTGCAGCTGGACCAGAGAAAAGATCAAGAGAAGAAACAGATGGAGAAGAACCTGCATCAAAACAACAAAAAACAGAAAACGGTATAGGAGACCAGTAGTTTAGTAAACTGTTTTAAAATTCATTTTATTTAGGTTTTAATCTACTTTTGTCATTGGAGCTTTTTAAGAAGAAAACTGAATTAGGTCACTTCAATGTCTACCTGTAAGAAAAGAACATTTTGTTGTTGTTGTTTGTCTTTTTGTTTTTAAATGAGAATTTTTTAAATGTATAGCTCTGTTACCAGATGATTCAATTCTCAAAAGGTCCTTCCACTAAACTACCTTTTTAATATGAGAATATATTAGTATAAACTTTAATGAGATAAATATATGCTATATAAAAGGAGTGAAAACTTAGGTTTCCCCCTCTCCTTCTCATTGTTTTCAAAGCATTCAAGAAAAGACTTATCTTAAGCCACATTATAGGCTGTTTGTTTGGTTATAAGTCCATCTTATTAGTTAAATTATATCCTGTTTCCTAGGCTTGCTTGCTTTATTTACTCAGAAAACCTGATAACAGAAGAAATAGTTACTTAATTGAAAAGCTTTTCATAATGGATATAGTTAGGCCAGAATCAAGAGACTTACAGATTTCTTTTTATGAAATTTGTATGATGCTGGCAGGTCATATCTCAATTATGTAAAACAAGACACATATGGTAAAAATTACATTTCCAAACACAGAACCATTTGACTTAAAAAACTAAGGAAGTACTAAATGCTTGTAAGCCAAACATTTTAGACTTGCCACTTCAATTCATCCAAGTCTGACTTGATGTATCCCCAAGATTAGCCATGGCAAACTGACCCTGGTATACCTTCTACAATTTTGGCCATTTAAACTGAAATTTGAGATTATGGGGAAATGATTAGAAGGATAAGAATAGACAAGTACATCCTATGAAAATTACAATAGCTTTTTAATATTTCCTGATGATCATCTATTCTAATTTAATGTCCTAATAACCATGCTTACATGAAAAAAATTTGATCCTGATTTTATTAAAAGTATTTACCTACTAAGCATTCAAATGAAAACCCATTTTCATGTTCTTCTGAAGAATAATATAAGTTCTTTAAACTATTAAAACTAATCAATTTTAGAAGGTTGTCAGTCTACCTATCCTTAACATTTGCAACATTAATTATAACCATCTAGATCACAGCTTCTCAAATTTTAATGTGAGAACAAATAGGGAATTCTGTTGAATTGCAGGTAAATCTGGGTGGGTCCTGAAATTATTTCTGACAAGCTCCCAAAAAGATATGAATGCTGATGGTCTGGAGTAGTAAGCACTTGGAGTGGCAAAGTTAGGTATACTGATTGTTGTTGTTGTTAAGTGCCGTCCAGTCGTTTCCGACTCATAGCGACCCCATGCACAGCAGAACGAAACACTGCCCAATCCTGCGCCAGCCCCACAATCCCTGCTATACTTGAGCCCATCATCGCAGCCACCGTGTGAATCCATCTCGTTGAAGACCTCCCCCT
>NW_006921680.1:2751851-2752389 GCF_000298275.1 Orycteropus afer afer | reverse complement strand
CATAGTAGATCATATGGTTGTCTGATTCAAAATGGCCAAAACCAGTCCATTTCAGCTCACTAATGCTGAGGATATCAATCTTCATGCATTTCATTTCCTTTTTGACAACTTCCAATTTTCCTAGATTCATACTTCGTACATTCCATGTTCCGATGATTAATGCATGTCTGTGGCTGTTTCTGTTCAATTTGAGTGGTGCCACATCAGCAAATGAAGGTCTTGAAAGCTTTCTCTTTTCCATATGAGTAAAGTTGGGTTTACTCAGATGTATACTGTTGGGACTGTACTAAGTGCCTCATATCACATATTGTAAGACCTTAAGCAAGGTAAGGAATGAGCAATACTGAATATAATATGACATCAGACTTGTTATGTTACTAATTATTATGAGCAGTAGTAATATCTACTTACATATTTAACATAGTGCCAATTCATAGTTACTGTAGAAGGCTGGCGGTTCAAACCCACCAGCCACTCCTCGGAAGGAAGGTTGGGCAATCCTACTTCCATAGTGATACTGCCTCGGAAACCCAAGGAG
>NW_006921680.1:2746822-2751386 GCF_000298275.1 Orycteropus afer afer | reverse complement strand
TTTGAGTGATGCCACATCAGCACTGGAGGTCTTGAAAGCTTTACCTTATCCATATGAATAAGGCTGGGTTTACTCAGATGATGCAGCTCTTTCCCAGTCCTATTTTGAGAGCTTTCTAACCTAACCAGACTATTCATAAAGTTGTGTGGTAATGTATCAAACAGTGTTTCTTTGTTATTCATAAGGCTTTCCCTGGCCAATTCTTTGAGAAGTGGACAGCTTCTTCCTTCTTCCAAAGTAGATGAGACAAAGTCTGGCCACTCTCACTCCTAAGAAGAGTTCCAGCTGCACTTCATCCAGGACAGATTTGTTAGATCTTTTAACAGACCAAGGTACTTATAGCTTTCTTCACCAATACCACAACTCAATAGCACCAACTCTTCTTCTGTCTTCCTTATTCATTGCCTAGTTCTCACATGCATATGAGGTGATTGAAAATACCATGTCTTGAGTTAGGCCATGAATTATCTTTAGTAAGATTTACTGGCTTGTGGTATCAATGATATTGTTTGGTAATTTCCACATTCTGTGGGATCACCTTTCTTTGGAGTGGGTACAAATACGGATCTCTTCAAGTCTGTTGACCAGGTAGATGTCTTCCAAATCTCATGGTATAGCTGGGTGAGTGCCTTTAGCATGGCATCTATTTGTTGAAACATCTCAATGGATATTCCTTCAATTCTTGGAGCCTTGTTTTTCACCATTTCCTTCAATGCAGCTTTGATGTCTTCCTTCAAAACCTTTGGTTCTTGATTATATGCCACCTCTTGAAATGGATGATCATTTACCAATTCTTTTTGGTAAAGTGATTCTGTGTGTTCTGTCCATCTTCTTTTGATGTTTCCTGAATCACTCAACATATTGCCCATGGAATCAACTCATATTGCACATGTAGGGAATAAAATTTTGAGACCACTTTTATAACCATTCAAAAATTTTCAACATTTTATTTTAAATGATCTAACAACTCTTCTTATTTCCTTTACAAATTTACCATTGGAATTTCATGCAACAATTCAAATAGATTTAAAAGTTATCTACATTTTATATATCAAATATTAAAACATAATATGTAAAATCCAAATTTGAGAGTGTGCATGCGTTTTTAAAATGTTACCATGTATGTAATTTGTCACAAATGGATAAAAGTATCTAATAAAGGGAAAATTTAATATCTGAACCACCATCTAAAGATGCACTTACCAGGAGCTGACTATCTCATTATCATTCCTCCCATGTGAAATTTTGATGAGCTTAAGTACCTAGAATATGAACTCTTCAGGCAATTCCATGATGGAAAAGGAAATGCTTACAACTAGTTTCTGAAATTGATATCTAGTTGGAAGAGACTCCTAGACTCCCTGTCTTGAGGCCAGAACAAAGAATGTAGAGTGTCACTAATCATGATTGACTAATCACCAATCTGATTGGTTAACTAACAATCTGATTGGTTCTTTTCCCCAGGAACAGGCTATTTTCCTGTTATTCCTGAGAAATGAGAAGATGAAATTACTTGAAGGAGATCTGCAACTCCACCAGTTGAGAAACTCTGATCTATAGAACTGGAGGTAAGAGAAAAACAAAGCCAAGTTTGTTCACTGAAAAGCTCAGAGGTTGATGAATATTTATGAGGAAATTTTGTTAAATTTAAATAAATTTAAATTGAATTATTAAAATTGAAACAGTGAGTACTATTTAGTTCAAATTACTGAAAATTATTGGTTATTACTGACAATAATTAAATATAGCTATATACAAATAATTTTAAATTTTCTTTCGTTAGAAAAACTTCTTTTAAATATACATTTATTGAATGAATTCTAGAGTCTCCCTACTTCTGCTTCCACACAATGGTCCTGCTTCCTATTTGCTTTCAAATACGGCCACTTTCATATAGAAAATCCATTATATAATTGCTTTCTCTGCCCTTGAAGTGTTTTTTTGTATGAGAATTATAGACTCTCTGTATTGAAATGGGACCTTAGCATTTATGTAATTTCTTGTCCCTGAGAGTAATCCACACACCAGCATCACAAGCATCACTTGCAGACTTGTTAGAAATTAAACTCTCAATCACTACCCATACCCACTGAATTGGAATCTTCATTTTCAATACAATTCCTTAGTAAATCTTATGCAATTAAAGTTGATGATGCACCCCTGTACACACATAAACTCCTCTCTGTAATATTTATATTATACCTCTCAAGTGGTTGCGTAATTCAGTCCACTGGATAAGCAGCCCATTTTCAGTTTGGATTGACTCAAATGGTTGCAATATCTTTCCTAATAATGACATGAATCTTTCCTCATTACCTAAGTCCTGTCAAGCATGTTAGTTTTTGCCCTATAGAGCCACACAGAAGTCTCAATTTCCTTTCTACATGACAGCTCTTCAGACTTTGAAGAAAGATTAGTATGGCTTACTTTTTTTTACTCCAGGCTAAACATTCCCATTCTCTCCTCTCATCCCATCCTGCATTTCTCATCCTTTGTAAATTTGTAGTTCTTGGCTCTTCCACAGCTTAAAATACATAACAACTTACACTTCTAGAATCACAGCCCATGATAATGTTGTTGTTGTTGTTAACCATCATCAAGTTGGCCCCCAATGTAAGTCAACTCCATATTCAAAAGACCTAGCTGCTTCTTGGTCCTGCTTTATCCTTACGATCAGTTGTGGGTTACACTGTTGTGATCCATAGGGTTTACATTGGCTGATTTTTTGAAGTAGATTGCCAGGTCATTTTTCCTGATCCATTTCAGCTCTGGTGAAACCTGTTCAGCATCATAGCAATGTTCAAGCCTCTGATGACAAAGGGGCAGTGGCTCCACATGAGGTACATTGGCTGGGAATGAAAACTTGGGTCTCCTGTATGGAAGGTCTCCTGTATTCTACCTCTGAACTACCAGTGCTTCCTACAGTTAATGGTATAAGGAGAAAAAGAGGTCATCCTGTCCATGCTCCGTATGAAGAATCCCAGAGAAGAATTCTAAGTGCCAGGCTTGAGCCATATGTTCATCCTGGATGAATCATTGTGCCCAGGAAGTTTTAATGTTGTGATTGACCAGACTTAGATCATATGGTCAAACTTGGTTAAAAGTGAGAGAGAATATTAGTTTATTATGACTTGCAGGGCAGCTCTGGTAGTGTAGGCACTTGACTGCTAACCAGAAGGCTGGCATTCAAACCCACCAGTAACTCCTAGGAAGGAAGATGGGGCAATCTACTTCTGTAGTGATACTGCCTCAGAAACCCAAGGAAGGGTCGCTATGAGTTGGGTCTGACTCGATAGCACAAAGCAACAACAACAACAACATCACTTTCAGCCACATCATTATTTCAGTAAGGAAAGCGCAATCCCCAAAGAAGGTTAGGGTGAATGTTTATTACAGTAAGAGGAGAAGGAAAGGTGTTGACAAACAGTAATCACCATATCTTGGATCAGGGTTGGCCCACTTGTTTAACTATAATTAAAGAGAGTTGAAAAAGGTCTGATTTTCCCTGACTGCTTACAGTAGCTTCAATGTGATCCTTCAAGGATTATATTTATTTATACAATAGGCATATTAATTCCAGCATTCACTGGTGTGGTAGTTAAAGGTTGTATGTCAACTTGGCTGTGCCCTATTGAAAGGCTGGACAGCTGGATGTAGTTATTCCCAGTGGTGAGATTGGTAATTAACTCCATGGTGGTATCTCTGGAGCAGCTAAGTAGCTGCTGTAAGGATGTCGTCTATTTCCTGTATATAAGAGGCAACTTTGAGAAAAACCTCCAGCTTTTTGGCACACTTAAACCCTGCATGTAGCCCAGTTGCTGTTAACAGCCTGCCATGCCCTGCCGATCTTGGGACTGTTAATGAGACTTGAATCAATGGCCTGCCATGTGATTTGGTAATATCGGGACTGTGCTACTTTTTTTTTTTTGTTGTTGTTGTTTTGTCGATTTTGGGCTTGTTAGCCTCAGCTGCCAGCAGCTGCCTGAGTGAAGAGATGCCTCTAACTCCCGTGGGTCAGGAACGAGAGGTAGAGCTAAAGACCAAGGTTGAGGGGCTTTCACCCAGCCCCTAGAGCCTGGCACTCTGAATTTGGACTTCAAGCCTCTAAACCTGTAAGAATACATTCCTATTTGTTAAAGCCATCCCATTTGTGGCATATTCCTGTCAGAGTGGCACTAGGTAACCAAAACAAATGGAGATAGGTAAGAAGTAAAATTGAAGTTAGGTTCATTGCAGTGCTATTCCTCCCTCAGTGACGCCTTCCAGAAAGAAGATCTGAAGGTAATTAATCCTACAGTTGATACTAGGACAACACAAAGTCAAAAGCAAGCAAATAATAGCATTACATTTCATATTTCTTCATTCTGAACATTATTTTTTTCTCCTGAAGCTCATAGATTTAAGCATCATTCAACATTCACAAAGACATCTCATTGTTGAATTAGTTAATTTAGACAAAAAAATAAAATAAAATTTAGCATATAATAGATTTAAGTGATTTTAAATCTATTAAAAAATCTATTCCAAATAGATTTATGTATAAGATTTTTTATAAGATAATTTA
>NW_006921680.1:2743184-2746041 GCF_000298275.1 Orycteropus afer afer | reverse complement strand
TCTTATGGTCAAGGATTCATTTGAGGCTCCCATTGAGTCTCATTATGACCACTTAGTCTCCTTCAATCTGGGAGATTTCTTCATTCTTTGTTTCTCCTTCGCCCATTGACACATTAAAAAAAAAAAAAAAAACTTTTATTGTTAAAAATCAGTTTTCCATTCAACAATTCATACACATTTTGTTCCATGCCATTGATTGCAATCCTTACAATGTACCATCATTCATCTTACTTCCTGTGTTTCCCATTTCCATTCCTTCTTCTTTCCTATCTCTTCCAGTCTTCTGAGCTTTATCCGTGGTTGAGTGTTCTAAGGAGTGCATACCTACCTGGTGTTATTGTTCACCTTATAGGCCTGTCTACTCTTTGGCTGAAAGATGAGCCATGGAGGTGAGTTCAGTTCCGGGCTTACAGAGCCTCTACAGATCATAGCCTCAGTGATTCCATCAGTCCCTATCACCAGTAAGCCTGATCCTTTTTATTATTTTCAGTTTTGTTCCACATTTTTTTCCCACTCTATCCAGGACCTTCTAATGTGATCCCTTTCAGAATGGTTAGTAGTGGTAGCTGGGTACTAGCTAGTTCTGGTCTCAGAGTCATAGAGGCTGAGGTTGTCATGGACCATTAGTCCTTTGGACTAATTTTTTCCATGTGTCTTTGATTTTCTTCACTCTCATTTTCTCCAGATAGGGTGATACCAATAGTTGTACTTTGGATGACAGCTCACAAGCTTTTAAGACCCCTGCCAGTACTCACTGAAGTAGGATGTAGAACATGTTCTTTGTGGACTAAACTTTGATTGACACTTACGAAGAATATTAGTTATTTTTTGGAATGTCCCTTAATTTTGATGTTTTATATTTCCTTATGCTTAGACTGGAATTAGGCATTTTTGGCTAGATGTGATGTTATGACATTTTCAGTGTATTTTCTCAGGAGGTACAATATGTCAATATGTCTATATTGGGGAGGCTATCTCTAATCACTTTATTAAAATGATATCTGACAAGTTTCTCCACTATAAGGTACTATTTTAAAAAGATTATTTCAATGTAAAAATAGTTGTTGAAATAGTAGGAACCATAATGTACTAATATTTTCTTGCTTTTTATACTTTTGGGGAGAAAATTAAAATAATTTCAACTGCATGGACATTTGTTTTTGTGACCCTCACTACTTATTCCACATAGACCCTCACTACTTATTCCACATATCAGGATATTGCATTTCAGTCTTGTTGATTGTATTCCTTGCTTATCATCTCTGGGTTCAGGGTTGGCCCACTTGTTTAACTAGAACTAAAGGTCTGATTTTCCCTGACTGCTTACAGAAGATTTAATGTTCAAGGATTACATTTATTTATGCAATAATCTTATTAATTCCAGCATTCACTGGACATAGGTAAGAAGTAAAGTTGAAGTTAGGTTCATTGCAGTGCTGTTCATTCTCAGTGGTACCTTCTAGAAAGAAAGTCTGAAGGTGATTGATCCTACAGTTGATACTAAGACAACAATTTAAACTGTTTCAGTCCCCAGTAGAGACAACTCAGTTCTCAGTTGCTTATCTCTGCTCTGCCTTCTTGGGCCCTTTTGACCACTACCACCAACTGGAGAGAGGAAACAAATCTAAAGCAGAATCTGGTCCACAGTACAGTACTTTAAACATCTAAACTAGTTTCTAACACACTCAGGAAGTGGTTCATAAAATCTGATTTTCCAGATTTTCTTGAAAAACTAGAAAACATGAAACTGTATTCCCTTACAACAACTGTTAGTACCACCACTCTCAGACATTGAGGCCAATTGTCAATTTCTTTAATTATGTTTACTTCCTCTCTTTTTTCTCTTATAGTTAAATTCAGGAATCCTTATCTGTATCAAAAGTGGAAAAATAAAACACAGCAGATCAAGTCTTTCAAGAAAATTTTCTCTTATACCTGACTTAATCGACTTGCTATGGCATGTACCTACCTCACTCCTCTGAGCATTTGTGCCTGCAGCCCTTTCCCTAGAGCTTTCTGCAGGTGCTTTCTTGTACTCTTCAGACTCAGGCTCACAGCAGCCATTATTGTTTCCTCCCAGAAGAAAGTGAGGCAAAGACCATCAGGTCCCTCAGCTCAGGTCTGGAAGATTATATGGCCCATTACTGTCAAGTAAATTTTGACTGATAGAGACCCTATCAGTCAAGGGTCTATTATAGGACATAATAGAACTGCCTCATAAGGCTGTAATCTTTTTAGGAAGAGACTAACACATCTTTCTCCCACAGAATGGCTGGTGGATTTGACCTGCGGACTTTTAGGTTAGCAGACAAGTGCTTAAACACTGCACTACCAGGGCTACTGGAAGGTTATGTAGCAGGAGAAAACTAATAGGAGGCTAGAGCTCATTTCAAGTCCATGAAATTGGAGAAGACATGATCTGATAGCATAGTGCCTAAAGAACTTGACTATTAGCCAGAAGGCTGGCGGTTGGGCAATTACTTCTGTAGTGATACTGCCTCAGAAATCCAAGGAGGGTTCGCTATGGATTGGGGCCAACTTGATGGCACATAACAACAAAACAACAACAACATGATCTGATGGGTGTTGGGAGGGAGAGGATGGCAATAGGGACAAGGTGTCAGTTTAAAGATACTTAAGTTCACCTGGGGAGTCAGCCCCAGGGATTAAGGTGAGGAGGGACAACTCAGGGACACCCAAACCAGCAGGCCAGAAGAGCAGGAGAAAGGGGATTAAAAGCCAGGAACCCGGACAGAGGAACAGACATCCACAGGGACCAAGGTGGGGGTGATAGGAGAGGTCTCCAACAGCAGGACAAACTTGTCTGTCAGTTTGTCCTACCGTGGTGACATGTAGA